>NW_027471287.1:0-27084 GCF_051020765.1 Lasioglossum baleicum
AAAAATGTTAACCGCCTTTTTAGAAGGAAGGAAACTTTATGCTACCTTTATACTTACTGGAAGAAATGTGTACTCGTGAACCATTCAGAACTGTATTGACCTCCCGGGTCATAAAAACTTCGCACAACCCAAAATGCTCACAACGCGCACTAAGTAAAACCTTCTTCACCTGCCGTCAACTCTAAACTCTCCGTAAACCTCATGTCGCTGTCTAAACTCTCAATGATCATCCCCACTTACTAGGTCACACATTATATAGGAGGTGTAAGCTGGGTAGTATTCGTTCCCCCAGAAATCACTAACTTCCCTCATTACGTGCGGGCGGTCCTAAACGTTTAATTGGGTCGCCGAAATCCTAGAGGCTGGTCAAAGTTCGCATGCCTGAAGCTCACCCTGAGGCCAACGATCGGCCATGGGAAAGGGATTATTTCTGGAAAATCGCACAATGGTGCTCGGCCGCTTAGCCCGGCAATATATTCTTCTTTGGCGATCCTGGAAACGAAACTCTAGTGCGAAAACCCGGAGACCCTTTCTATGTTACAAGTTGCCAGGGCACCTGGAAGTCGTTAGTCGGTTATTCGACGAAATTGCCGCTTGCACTACACATAATTTACGCATATAACTTACACTGCGTCCTAGAACAATTTTCGTCATATACGACAATTGGTCGCAGTATGTCTAGAGAATTGTTGCGTTTGAATGGGTCCTATTACTTGTGCTCTAAACTTCTCGTGGTCCGAAACACGAGAAGCTAAAACCCTACTTGACCAGAATTGGGCTGTGGCACGGAGAACTTTGTTTACAATGGACCAGGGGGAGGGCCACGTGCTCTACACTCGTGGACGTTCCCCAAGGCTGGGGTATAAATATCGAAAGGCCTCACAAACGGAAAGCGCTCCGGTCACCGCGCTTTGGTGACATGTAATTTATATATATTACGTGCCTGAAGTATAGGCACATCACCTTGTAGGAGAAGGTTCTCTCCACCACCCCCTCTCGTGAGAGGACTTTTCCTCCCTCAAGATGTACAATGCGAAGACCAAGGGAACGCCCTTGGTGCCTAATCTTCAATAAGGGACGATTTCCCCTGTTTGGCCATCTCCACGGGTTTTCAAAACGCATCATGGAAAATCGTGGAGAAAGTATAATACTACCATTAAAACGGTAGAAAGAACTATTCCAAACGTCGAAGAGTCAAAGTGGAAGTTAGTTTCCTCCTAACGTGCTAGTGGGCATTAGGGCGCATGCATTCAAAGTAAAATTTGGTGCCGCGCCGCCGCTTGGTGCGGACCACTATTCGTCGCACGGAACAGACACCGAATATCCACGCATGCGTCAACGTGTAAAGATATGTGAAGCAATCGACTTCGCAGTTCGGCACACATAGATGGTGATAACGATCTCAAACGGATCTCAAACGGAATCAATCTTCTAATTCATACATGAAGTTAATGCGCCCGTCACTGAAATGTTTACTAACTTGCTTCTCTAAACACGAAGTTATACTCTCGATACAGCGGTTTAGCTTCAGGGAAGGTAAGGCCATCTGTCAGAGGTTTGACTCTATACCAGTAGGTATAGTTCTACAACGATAGCATTCTGTTCTGTACTATTTATACTATGAATCTGTGAATTAAGGGGTATATTGCCAGCACTATACTGCGGATAGACTCTCGGAATTCCCGGTCTGACCCTCTGAATAATAGGGGCGGTGAAGCTATTGACTCAGCAGCACGAATCTGAAACTAGCTGCTAACGATCTCGATCAGCCTGACAATCAATTTTGCTATTCGTGCGTGAAGCTGAGGTGTCTGTCTGCTGAAATGTCTACTCATTTGTTTCCGTGAAAGCTAAGGTGGACACTCGCTGCAGCGGGGTAGGTTCTCGGAAGGTAATGTATTTCTTGAAAAGAGTTAGCTTATTTTGATTGATAATATTTACCGGCGGTTTGACTACATGTATGAATAACACGATCGAGTGTTAAACCGTTCGAAAACGTTACACCATTCCTTAAAATCGAATGGCTAGGTCAGCAGCTTCACCTATCGCGTGATTCGGCGAGCCAAGCCAGGTATTCCTGGAGTAAATTATCAGAACAGTATTAGCAATAGACGCCTTAAATCACGATTTCAATACTGAAATATTGCATCGCACCGTTTGAGATCGATACCTATTGAAATGGAGTCCCCGATTTTACCAAATACGTTACATTCATAGAACATGTCTCGCTGTAGCGTGTGTCATGCTTCGTACCCACGGAAATAAATTTGTAGTCATTTTAGGAGACGAACACCTTATTTTCATGTATGAACTGAAAAATGTGGAGTCTAACTGTTAGAGATCCTTCCCACCTTCTTTGGGAGTTGAACGGCTAAGTCTATAGCTGCACCTATCCTGTGATTCCGATAGTCAAATGAGGTTTCCCGGAAGTCAATCCGCTGCAGAGTATTTGCAATAAATACCTCAAATCATGGTTTGAATATTAGAGCAGGCCGTCAAGCCGTTGTAGAACATTACCTATCCGTGTAGGGTTATAATTCCTACAGAATGCCTTATCCTCCGAAAAACTGTTCCGCAGTATCGAGAGTATAACACCGTGATCAGAAGTACGAACTAGTATACATTTTAGTGACGAGCACCTTAATTTCACTCATGAGTTAAAAGATCGAAGGTCAAACACTTTGAGAACGTTCCCACCATCTTTGGGAGTCGAACGGCCAAGCTTCACCTACCGAGCGTTTCCGAAAGTCAATCCACGTATTCCTAGAGTAAATCCGTTAAACTATATTGGCAGTATACTCCTTATTTCACGGTACAAATGTTAAAGTACATAGTCAAACCGTTGTAGAACGTTACGTATTCGGATAGAGTCAAACTTTTTACCGAAGTCCTTACCTTGCGAGAAGCAAATCCGCTGTATCCAGAGTAATACTTCGTGGTCAGAGACGCAAATTAGTATACACTTTGGTTTTCTGCACCATCATGTCATGTATGAACTAGATGATTGATGTTGAAACAGTTTGAGGTTGTTACCACCTTCGTTGCGAGTTGATCGGCTAAGTATATAGCATCGCCTATCCCGTGATTCCGAGAGGCATCCCGGGAAAACCGAGAGTAAGTCCGCTGAAGGGTATTGGCAATTGAAACCTTAATTCATGGTTTGCATATTAAAGTATAGCGGCAAACCGTTTGAGATCGTTACCAATTGGTATGGAATCAAACGTCTTACCGAAGACCATACCCTCCGCGAACATAATCCGCTGTATCGTGTGTATAATTTCGTGTTCACAGAAACACCTTAGTATTCATTCTAGTGACGGGCACCTTAGTTTCATGCATGAATAAGATAATCGATTGTCACACAGTTCGAGAACGTTATCACCTGCTTTGAGAGTCGAAAGTCTAAGTCTATTGCTTCACGTATCATGTGATTCCGAGAGACAAATCTGGTAATCAGGGAGTAATCCGCTGATGCTTGTTGGCAACTGCCACCTTAACTGACGGTATGAATATTCATGTAGAGCGTCATAACGACGGAGAAAATTTCCTATGCCCATAAAGTAATTCCTCTTACCGAATTCCATACATACCAAGTACCTAACCCGCTATAGCGAGAGCACTGCTGAGTGGGCACGGAAACAAATTAGTGGACCTTTCAGAGGGAAAACACCACATATTTGTGTATAAGTATCAACATCGAGAGTCAAAGCCATCGAGAACGTTACAACCTTCTGTGAGAGACGATCCGCTATGTCGATAGCTTTACATATCCAGTGCTTCCGAAAGTCAAACCACGTATTTCTGGAGTAAATGCAATGAACAGTAATGACACTAGACACCTGATTTCTCGGTTTGAATATTAAATATAAAGCATTTTTAATGCTTTATTAAATATAAAGCCGTTTGAGAACTTTACCAATTGCTATAAAATCACAAGTTTTACATAAGCCTTTACATTCAGAAAACTTAACCGGTTTCATTGAGAATGTAACGTCGGATTCTCAGAAAGAAATCAGTCTTCATTTCAGAGACGAGCACCTTAGCTTCATATATGAGTTAGTGCCACACCTACCATGCGACTCCCTGAGTCAATCCGGGAATCCCGGGAGTAAATCCGCAGAATACTTTTGGCAATAGACACATTAATTCACGATTTGAATATTATTGTAGAGCACCAAGCAGTTTTCGAGCCATACCAATTTGTATAGAGTCAAACATTTTCCTGACAGCCCTACCTTCGGAGAAGCTAACTCGCCGTGTAGAGCATATATCTACTTATTCATGGAAACAAATTAGCCTTCATATTATTAATGGGACCCTTAGTTTCATGTCTGAGCACGAAGATCGAGAGACAAGCCGTCCGGCAACGCATCACCCTTCTTTTGGTGTCGAACAGCTAATTCAATTGCTTCACATATATTATTATTACGAGAATCAAACCAGCTACTACGGGAGTAAATTCCCTACGTAGTATTGGATATAGACACCTTAATTCACGGTAGGAATATAAAAGTAGATAGTCAGGCCGATTGAGAGCCTCACCAATTGATAAAAAGTAAAACGTTTTAAATCAGGTCCTACAATCCGCGAACTTCACCAGCTTCATTTATAGTATAACTTCGTCTCTAGAACTCGAAATTAATCTTCATTTCAGTTACGAGCACCTCAACTACATGTATGAATTAGGAGACCGAGTGTCAAACCGGTTGAGACGGTTGCCACCTTTCTTGAGAGTCGCACAGAGCTATGAAAAAAGCTTCACCCATCTGTGATGCCGAGAGTCAAACAAGGTATTCCGGGAGTAAAGCCGCTGTACATTATAGGCAACAGACATCCTAGTTCACGATACACATATTAGCGTACACTGTCAAACCCTTGTAGATTGATACTTACTGGTATAGTGTTAATCATTTAAACAAAGACCATACATTCCGAGTATCAAACACGCTGTATCGAGGGTACAACCTCGTGTCCAGAAAAACAAATAAGTATACATTTTAGTTACGGGTACCTTAATTTCATGTAAGAATTGGAAGATCGAGAGGCAAACAAGTATCGTTGATAGTCGTACAGCTAAGTCAATAGCTTTACCTATCCTGTGCTACCGAGAGTCATAGCAGGCATTGCGGGATTAAATCCGCTGAACTGTATGGCAACAGACAACTTAATTCACGGCATGAATGTTATAGTTGAGAGTCAAACCGTCGGAGAACATTACGAATTCGTGTAAAGTAATCCTTTAACGAATACCGTGCCTTGCTGGAACCAAACACGCTGCAGCGAGAGTCCTGTTAGTGCTCACCGATACAATTGAGTTGACAGTCTAGCAGAAGATCACCTTACATTCAAATATGTATTGGAAGATCGAGTGCCAAATCGTTCGAGATCGTTGCCGCTTCTTTCAGAGTCGAACGGATTAGACAAACGCTTCGCATATCCTGTGATTCCGAACGTCAAACCAGATATTCCTGGACTACATTCACTATACAGAATTGGCAATAGACACCTGAATTCACGGTTTGAAGTAGGCTGGGAAGCCGTAGTAGGACATTACCTATTGGTGTACGGTCAAACTTCATGCATAACGCCTTACCCTCCGAAAATCTAACCCGCTGTATCGAGAGTAAACCACCGTGCCTAGGGAAACAAATTAGTATACGTTTCAGTGGCGGGCACCCTCAATTACATGTGTGAATCCGAAGATCGAGGGTCAAACAGTTCGAGAACGTAACTACTTTCATCTAAGTCGATCAGCAAAGTCAATAGCTTCACCTATACTGTTACTCCCATAGTCAAACCATGTATTCCAGGAACCAATTCGCTGTATGCTATTGGCAGTGGACATATTAATTCACGGTTGGAATACAAAAGTACAGAGCCTAACCCTTGTCCAACGTTACCGATTAGTATAATGTCAAACATACTACAGAAGACCTGTCCCTTCCGAGAACATGGCTGACTGTATCGAGACTATAACTTCATCTTCAGAGAAATAAATTAGCAGAGATTTTAGTGACGAGCACATTAACATCAAGTATGAAAAAGACGATCGAGGGTCACACCTTTCGAAGCGGTCACCGACTTCTGTGGGAGACGAACGGATAAGTCAATAACGTCACCTATCCTGTGGTTCGGAGTGTCAAACCAGTTGTTCCGCGAGAACGTCCGCTGAAGTGTTTTGGCAATACAATCCTCGATTCGCGGTTTTAATATTAAAGTAGAGCGTCACTCCATTTGAGAATCTTACCAATTGGTATTGAGTCATACGTTTCACTGATAACCTTACCCTGCGAATGTCTAATCCGCTGTATCGAGTGTCTTACTTCGTATTCAGAGAACGACATTAGTAAACATTTTAGAGATGGGCATCATTGGTTCTTGTATGAATTACATGATATACGGTCCAACAGTCTGAGAACGATACCACACTCTAGAGGATCGAACGGGGAAGTTCTTCGCTTCACCCATCTTGTGAACTCTAGAATAAAACCAATTATTCCGTGCGTAAATCCGCTGAACAATATTTGCATAATTGCTGGAAATTTACAGAGTCAAACCGTTGTAGGAGGATTCCTATTGGCAGAGAGTCAAACATTACTCCGAGGGCCCTACTTTTCGTGAACCTAACCCACTGTATCGAAAGTATAACAACGTGATCAGGAAGATAAGTTAGTATATATCTTAGTAAAGGGGAACTTGATTGCATGCATGAATAAGGAAATCTAGGTTAAAACCTTTCGAGCACGATATTACCTTCCTTTAGGGTCGATCGGTTAACGTTGCTACCTTCTGTGAGAGACGAACGACTACAACAGTAGCGACACCTGTCCTGTGTTTCTGAGTGTCAAATTAGGTAATCCGTGAGTAAGTCCTCTGAACAGTATTGGCAATAGACACTTTAATACAAGGTTGGATATTCAAGCAGATCGTCAAACAGATGTAGATTGTTACCAATTGCTACGTTACCAATTGTTAACAATTGCTACTACAACCGTCTTACCGAAGACCTTATCCCGCGAAAAAGTAACCGCCCGGATCGAGAGTATAACTTCATGTTCTGAGAAAGAAGATAGTCACCATTTCAGTGACGAGTACCTTAACTTAATGTACGAATTAAAAGATCGAACATCACACCTCTCGAGAACATTGCCACCTTGAGTGAGGGACGAACGACTAAGTGAAGAGCTTTACCTGTCCCGTGATTCCGGAATTCAAACTAGGTATTCTGGGAGTAAATCGGCTGAACACTATTGGCAATAGACACCAGAGATCACGGTATGAATACTAAAATAGGGCATTACAGCGTTTGATAACGCTACAAATTGCCATAAAGTCAAACGTTTTAGCGAAGGCGATACCTTCCGCGAACACCATCCGCGTCATCGATAATATGTCTTCGTCTTCAGAGAATGAGGATAGTGTACATTTCAGTGACGGGAACCTTAACTTCATGTACGAATTAACAGATCGAGAGCCAAACCGTTCGAGAACGTTGCCACCTTTTATGCCATACATGCGGCTAAGTAAATAGGTTCACATATCCTGCGATTCCAGCAGTCAAGCGAGGTATTCAAGGAGTAAATCCGCTAAACAGTATTGGCAATAGTCACCTGCATGCACAGTTTGAATATTTAAATTGTGCGTCAAGCTGTTTGACAACTTAACCAATTGTTATAAAGTCAAACGTTTTACCGAAGGCCTTATCCGCAGGGAAAATAACCCGCTGTATCGATAGTATAGCTTCAGGTTCGGAGAAGCAAATAAGTATAGATTTTGTGTACGGGCTCCTTCATTTGATGTATGGAGTAGATGATGGAGGATCAAAACGTTCCAGAACTTTACCTCATTCTTTGAGAGTCGAAACGGTAAGACAACAGCTTCACCGATCCTGTGACTGTGATAGTCAAATCAGGTATTCCGGAAGTCAATCCGCTGTACAATATTGGTGGCAGACACCTTAAATCACGATATGAATATTAAAGTAGACCGTCATACTGCAGTAGAGCATTACCTGTTGGTATAGAGTCTAATATTTTACGGAAAGCCATACCTTTCGGGCAGATAACCCACCGTATAGGAAGTAAAACTTCATGTTCATAGAAGAAAGTTCGTCTACATTTTAGTGACGAGCACCTTTGTATCATGTGTGAATTCAAAGATCCGGGGTCAGACGGTTCGAGAACTTGGCCACCTTCATTGAGATTTGAACAGCTAAAACAACGGGTTCATTGAGAGTCGAACGGGCAGGTCTGTAGCTTCAGCAATCCCGTGACTCCGAGAGTCAAACTATGTATTCCAGGAGTAAACCCGCTGAACGGCATTTATAATAGACTACTTAATTCACGGTGTGAATATTAAATTAGAACTTAAAACCATTTGAGAACGTTACCAATTGGCATAACGGCATACTATTAACCTGATACCGTACCTTCACAGAACATAATCTGCTGCATCGATCTTATAAATTCGCGTTGAGCGATACAAATTAGTAGACATTTTAGTGACGGGCACCTTAGCATTCCGGGATACAGTTTGACTGTATAGCGTTAGGTATCGTTCCACAACGGTATGGCAGTCTACTCTATTATACATACCGTGAATTATGGTGTCTGTTACCAAAACTGTCTAGCGTATTTACTCCCGGAATACATGGTTTGACTTTCGGAGATACAGGATAGGTTATGCTATTGACTTAGCCGTTCGCCGCACATAGAAGGTGGTAACGGTCTCGAACGGTTTTGGCAGTAGATCTTCTAATTCGTACATGATGCTAAGGTTTCGGCCACTAAATGTATACTAATTTGTATATCTGATCACGAAGCTGTACTCTCGATACAGCGTGATAGTTTCTCGGATGGTAAGGTATGTGATGAAGTGTATGACGTCATACGAATTGGTAATGCTATCAAACGGATTGAAGCTCTACTTCAAAATGGGAACCATTAATTAAGGTATCCATTGCCAATACTGCGCAGCGCACTTACTCCCGGAATATTTCGTTTGCCTTTCGGAGTCACAGGATAGGTAAAGCCACTGGCTTAGCTGTTCGTCTCTCACAGAAGGTGGCGACTATCTCGATCGAATAGACCCCTGTTTTCAATTGATTCATCAACTTGAGGTGTCCGTCACTGACGTGGACTCTAACTTCTTTCTCTGGGCACGGTATTATACTATTGATACAGCCGGTTAATTTTTCAGATGGTAAGATCTTTGGTAAAACATTATAGCATCTGGTAACGTTCCCATAGTGTTTGAAGCTAGGCTTTAATATTCAAGCCGTGAATTAGGGCGCCTATTGCCAATACACTTCAGCGTATTTACTCCAGGAAAACCTGCATTGACTCTAGAAGACATAGGATAGGTGAAGCTATTGACATAGCCTTTCGTCCCGCATAGAAGGTCGTAACGTTCTCGAACGGTTTGAAACCCGACCTTCTAAGTCATGCATGAAATTAAGGTGATCGTAAGTAAATGAACACTAGTTCGTTCCTCTGAATACCGTGTTATACTCCAGATACAGAGGATCAGTTCTTCGGAGGTTAAGGCATTCTGTACGAAGTTTAACTCTGCACGAATTGGTAATGCTCTACAACGGCTTGCGGACCTGCCTTAATGTTCAATCCCTGAATTGAGGTGTCTATAGCCAATAGTGCTCAGCGGATTTACTCCCGGAGTACCTGGATTGCGTCTCGGAATCTCTGGATAGGTGAAGCTATCCTCTTGGCCGTTCGTCTCTCACAGAAGGTGGCAACGTTGTCGAGTGGTTTAACGCTCGATCTTCTAGTTCATAAATGAAGTCAAAGTGCCCGCCACTGAAATGGATACTATCATCTTTCTCTGAACACGAAGTTATATTCTCGATGAGGCGGGTGGTATTCGCGGCAGGTAGCGCCTTCAGTAAAACGTCTGACTTTATAACAGTTGGCAACCTTCTCAAAGGGTGTGACGCTCTATTTTAATATCCAAACCGTGATCTATGGTGTCTATTCCCAATACTGTTCAGCGGATTAACTCTCGAAATACCTGGTTCGCCTTTCGGAATCACAGGATAGGTGAAGTTACTGACTAAGCCGGTCAATCCTCAATGAAGTTTGTAACGTTCTCGAACGTATTGACAATCGCTCTCATAGTTAAGCCTTCCGTCTGCTAAAATGTCTACTAATTTGTTGCTTCGAGCACGAAGTTATACCCAGGATACAGCTGGTCATGTCCTCCGATGGAAGGGAATCCGGTAAGGTGTATGACTTTATACCAAAACATATCGTTTTCAAACAGTATGACTCTCTACTTTAACACTCATATCGTGATTTAACGTTTCTATTGCTAATACTGTGCAGCGGATTTACTGCTGGAATACCAGGCTTGACTGTCGTAATGACAGGATAGGAGAAGTGGAAGAAGGATAGTGACTTTGCCCATCGGCCAACAACGAAGGTGGCACCGTTCACAGCCGGTATGTCCCTCGATCTTCTATCTCATATCTGATATTCAGGTGCCTGACACGAAAGTGTGTACTAATTTGCTTTTCTGACCACGAAGATACACACTCGAAGGAGCGGGATAGGAACTCGGAAGGTAAGGCAATCGGTAAATAATTGGACTACATGCCAATCTTTAACAATCTACAATGATGTGAATCTTGTACGTTATTTTTCATACCGTGAACTATGGTGTTTATTGCCGGTACAGTACAGCGTATTTTCTCCCGGAATACTTGGTTTGACTCTCGGAATCATAGGATAAGTGAAGCTATAGATTCAGCCGTTCGACCTTCAAAGATGATAGTAACTTTCGCTCACTCGATCTTCTGTTTCATACATGAAATTGTGGTGTCCGTCATTAAAATGTATGCTAATTCGTTCCTTAGAACTCGCTGCTATTAAGGCTCGTTAAATATTGAAACTGCGAATTACGGCGTCTACACCGAATACTGTTTATCGGACTTACTTCTCGGCTTTCCTGGGTTGACTCTCGGAATCACGGGATAGGTGAAGTTATTCACTTGGCCGTTCGGTTCTCAGAGGATGCGGTAGTGTTCATGATCAGTCTGCCTCCCGATCTTCTAATCCATACACGAAATGAAGGTGCCCGTCACTAAAATGTCTACAAATTTGCTTCTCGGAACACGAAGTTATACCCTCAATATAGCGGGTTAGCTTCTAGGAAGGAATGGCCTACCGTAAAAAGTTTGACTGTATACGAATGGGTAGAGTTCTACAACGAACAGTGAATGATGGTACGGCAGATCGAGCAACACTACTGTATAGTCACCGTTAATTTCTTAAGACATGATTTTGAGCTGCATGCAATTCTTTCTCATTTTCATGTTTATATACTAATACTGCAATTTACTGGTATGGTAATTAGAATTTTTTTCGAAGTTGACAATTATTAGTTGAAAAAATCTTATTTCTCAATACAAGTGTTTTTGGAAATGGTTCAGTGCACGTTCATGACATCATTCTGTTGAACTCATTGTTATTTTATATGATTGCCTGCTTACGGACCTACGCTTCTGGAGCGACACAGCTGCAGTGGTCCTGTTCGTGCGTACGGCTGATCGGAGCGGTATACTTGATGGTCTTCGTTTGATTTCGTTAACGATGATTTTGAGCCGAGTGCATTTTGTCCCAATTTTCCCATTTATTTACACATACTGTAATTTAATGTTCGAATATTTCGATTTTCATCTAAATTTTCAATTTATATTTTAAAGAATTGTATTCTTTCAGTAAAAGTGACTTCAGAATTAGATGAGTGCACGTTAGAGACATTACTTTGTTAAGCCTATTTTCATTTCATATCATAGTCTGTATACGTTCCTACGCTGTCGGAGCGTTACCACTGGCACTGTCTTGTATTTGCGTACGGCAGGTCGGACGACACTACAGGATGGTCTCTATCAATTCCTTTATCCTTCGACTTTATCCTTCGGCACGACCGGCGAGGTCTTGTTTGTAGCTACGTACGGCTGGTCTGGGCGACTCTACTGCATGGTCTTCGATAACTTATCTAACCTTGATACTGTACCGCATGCATTCCTTCCCAGTCTTCCATTTATTTATACATTTCATAGTAAAAGTGTCTTTGGATATAGCTGAGTTTACGTTTGTGACAGTATATTGTTACGCTAATTATTTTTTATACGGTTGTGTGTATGCGGACCTATGAGTCCGAGGCGTCAGAGCTGGAGTGTTCTTGTAGTTGCGTTTGGGAGATCGGAGCGGCTTTCTGGATGGTCTTCGTCTTTCGAGTTACAAGGGTTTTGAACCCAATCCATTTTTTCCACGTTTCCCATTTATTTATACGATCCGCAGTTTGCTGTCATGAAATTTTCTACTTTTCTTCAATATTTTCAATCTTTATTTTAAAAAATTGTATTTCTCAGTAAAAGTGTCTTTGGAATTAGTTCAGTGTACCCGTATGACATTATTTTGTTCAATTAATTATCATTTTGTATGATTGTCTGTGTATGCACCTACGCTGTTTGCGCGAGACGACTGGCGAGGACATATATTTGCGTCCGACAGAATGGAGCGGGTCTACGGATGGTCTTCTATAATGTTTTTAAGCTTCATATTGCACAGTAAGAATTTTTTCCAAGTTTATCGGTTATTTGTACAATTGTGTGTTACTGCTATGATGTTTTCACTGCTCCTAAAAGATACAATTCCTGAGATAAGCAATTGGAGGGTATGGATCAAATCGGAAATATCATTACAGCAGATCACAGAATGTAGAAATAAATAATGAATATCGAAAGAATGCATTCGGCACAATATCAGGGTTAGTGAAATTATCGAAGATAATACCGTAGTGTCGGTCCGATTTGCCGAATGCAACTGCATGGCCATAACAGGCTTGTCGTCCCGGAAGCGTATGTACGTATAAAGACAATTATGTGAAATAAAAATAAGTTTCATCATAATATTGGCATAAACGTACACTCGACTAATTAAAAAGACACTTTGACTAATAAATACAATTCTTTAAACCGAAAATTGAAATTTTGAAAGGAACTGGAGATATCATAACAGTAGATTTCAGTATGTAGATGGTAAACAGAATACAGAGAAAATATGCACTCGGTACAATATCAAGGTCAATGGAATTATCAAAGCCCATACAGCACTGTCGCTCCGATATTCCGAACGCAACAACAAGACGAATCCAGTCCTGTCTCTCCGAAAGCGTAGGTACATATAGAAATAATCACACAATGTAACAACAAATTATACACGATATGGTATTAAACATACACACAGCTAATTCCAAAGGCACTTTGATTAAGAGATACAATTTTTTAAACAAAGAATACGAAATTCTAAAAAAGCATCGAACATATCATGTCTGTAAATTACGGCACATTAAAGTAAAAAGAAGGCTGCGTGAGAAAGCATACGGTACAATATTATGGATAAAGAAATTAACAAATATCATCCAGTACTCCCCACCGATCTGTCACACGAAACTTCAAGACTTCGCCAGTCGTGTCCCTCTGGCAGCGTAGGAACGAATACCATCAATCATTCAAAATAACAAAGAATTTAACATAATATTGTTATAAGCGTACATACAAATAATTCCGTAGACACTTCTGCTAATGAATACAATTTTTATACTAAAAATTGAAAAGCTTGATAAGAATCGAAAATATCATACACTAAATTGAGGTATGCATAATTAAATGGATGACTGGGTAAAAATGCATACAGTACAATATCATGGTTAATGAAATTAACGAAGATCATCCAGTAATGTCCATCCGACCGGCCATACGAAACTGCAAGACCAGTCCAGGCGCGTTATTCCGGCAGCGTAGGTACATATACAGACAATCCTATAAAGTAGCAATGAATTTAACAAAATATTGTCATAATCGTTCACTCTACTAATTCTATGGCACTTATCCAAAAAATGCAATTATTATAACAAAAAGGTTGATGTTTTGAAAAAAAAATGGGAAATATCATAACTGTAAGCTACAGTATGTATAAGAAAATGGAAAACTGGGGAAAATGACAACGGTACATAATCAAGTTTAACGAAATAACGAGGGCCTTCCAGTATGCCGCGCCGATCTGGCTTTCGCAACTGCAAGACCACTCCAATCTTGTGGCACAGGAAGCGTAGGTACGTATACTGCCAATCGTTTAAAACAACTGTAAGTTTAACAAAACAATGTCATAAACGTACACTCAACTAATTCCAAAGACACTTTTAGTAAGATATACAATTTTCGAAATTACCAATTGGAATTTTGTGAGAAATCGAAAATACCAATGCAGTAAATAACGGTATGTAGTATTAAACAGAAAAGCGAGAAAAATGCATACGTTACGATACCATGATTAAAGAAATTAACGAAAACCAGCCAATTATTGTTCCTCTGATTTGTCGAACACAACGGCAAGTCACTCTTGTCTTGACGCACCGGATGCGTAAGTAAGATGCATACAGGCAATCATATAAAAAAACAATAAGATTAGCAACATATTGCCATAAACGTACACTCATAAAATTCCTAAAACACATTTACTGGGAATCACAATTTTTGATATAAACAATTGGATATTTTGAAGAAAATCGGAAATATCAGACGAGTAAATTGCTGTATGTAGAAATAAATAGAAAACTGCGAAATATGCGTACAGAACAATCTTATTTTCGAAGTAATTAACAATATCCATGCAATGTGCCGTCCCGATCTACAGTACGCAATATCACTCCAGCAATGTCGGTCTGGATGCGTACGTGCTCATACAGCCAATCATATGAAGTATCAATGAGGGTAACGAAATAATATCATAAACGTGTAACTCTACGAATTGCAAAGGCACTTTGACTACGTCATACAATTTCTTCAAGTAAGAAATGATAATTTTGAAAAAAATCGAAAATATTATAGCCTTAAATTACACTACGTGTAGATAAATGGGAGAATTAGGGAAAAAATGCATACGCTACAAAAGCAGGTTTAAAGAAGTTAACGTAGACCATGCAGTAGCATCCCTCCGGTCTCCCAAACGCAACTACATGCACCGGCCAGGGGTGTAGCTCCGACAGCGTAGGTACTTGTACAGACAATCATATCAAATAACAATATTTTTAACAAGATAATGTCATGAACGCGTACGCTCAACTAACTTCAGAGGCACTTTTACTAAGAAATACAATTTTTTTACATAAAATTTGAAAATTTCGTAGAAGAACGAAAGTATAACAACAATAAATTACATTATCTATAAATAAATAGAAAATGGGGCAGAATGCATATGATACAAAATAAAGCATAAGGAATTAACTGAAACCATACTGCAATGCCGCTTCGAGCTGCCATGTACAACTACATGACATCGATAGTTGTATTGCTCCGGCTGAGCTGGCACGTATCCAGACAATATTGTAAAATAACAACAAGCTTAACAAAATACGGGAATAAACGTAAGCTCAACTAATTCAAAAGGAACGTTTACAAAGAAATACACTTTTCTAAGATAAAAAGTTAGAATTTCGTAATATATCGAAAGTATCATAATATTAAATTACAATATATGTAAATGAACGGAAAACGGGGAAGCGATGCATACGGCACAACATCAAGGCAATATTAATTTCCGACGACCATCAAGTAGTGTCGTTCCCATCAGCCGAACGCAACCACAAGACGTCTCCTGTGGTATCGTTCCGGCAGCGAAGGTACATGTGGAGACTATCATGTAATATAACAGGTAATGTAACAAAATATTGTCACAAACGTATGCTCAACTAATTGCAAAGGCACTTTTCCTGTACGATTCAATTTCTGAAATTAAAAATTTGAAATTTTGAAAAAAATCGAAAATATTATAACAGTATATTACAGTTTGTGTTGAGATATAGAAATGGGTCTCCATTTCAGTGACGGGCTCCTCAACTTCACGTGTGCATTAGAAGGGCGAACGTCAAACCTTTTGAGAACGTTACCACCTTATTTTAAAGACTAACGGAAAAGTCAATAGCTTCGCCTATCCTGTGATTCGTGGAGGCAAGCCTGGTATTCCGGAAGTAAATCCGCTGAACAGTATCGTAAATAGACAGCTTAGTTCACCGTTCGAATATGAAAAGCAGGCCGTCAAGCCGTCGTAGAGCATTACGTATAGGTGTAGGGTCAAACTTATTAAGAATGAATTTCCCTCCGAAAAACTAACTCGCTGCATCGGGAGCATTACACCATGTTCAGAGATACTAACTCGTATCCACGTTAGTGTCGAGCAGCTCGATTACATGCATGAATAGAAAACTCGAGAGTCATACCGTTCGAGAGCGCTACCACCTTCTCTGAGATTCAAACGGCCAAGTCATTAGCTTCACCCATCCTGTGATTTCGAGTGTCAAATCAGGTATTGCGGGAGTAAATTCGCTGAACAGTATTCGCAACAGTATTGGCAATGTACACAGTCAAACCATAGTAGAAGTTTACCGATACGGAGAGAGTGAAGCTTTCCACCGAGGGCATTTATTCTTCGCAAACCTAACCCGCTGTATCGATAGCATAACCACTAGTTCAGAGATACAGATTAGTATATATTTTAGTGACGCGGACCTTAATTGCGTGTACGAATAGGAAAATCGAGGTCTATCCACTTGAGAACGTTACCACCTTCTGTAAGAGACAAACGGCTATATTAATAGCTTCACCTGTCCAGCGTTTTCGATAGTTCAACCGGGTATTCCAGGAGGAAATTTGTTGAACAGCGTTGGCAATGGACGCCTTAATTCACGGTGCGAATATTACTGTAAAATGACGTTCCGTCGGAGAGTATTACCAATTGTTATAGAGCCATTCCTCTTCCCGAATACATAACCTTCCTAGAAATTAACCCGGTTTGGCGAATGTCATGCCTAGTTCTCACGGCAGCAATTTAGTACACATTTTAGCAGACGGAGACCTTATTTTCATTTGTGCATGGAACAATCGAGTGTCAAAACCGTTCCAGAAGGATTCCACCTTCTTCGAAAGTCGAACAGCTAAATCAGTAGCTTCACGTATCCTGTTATTCTGATGGTCAAACTAGGTACTCTGAAAGTCAATAAGCTGTGCACTATTGGCAATCGACACTTTAAATCACGGCTTGTGTACTAAAGTAGAGCGTTAAGCCGTTCGAGGACGTTAGCAGTTGGCATAAAGTCAAACGATTTACAGAATACGATACTCTCCGAAAGCTTAACCCGCTATGTCGAGGGTATGACATCGTGCGACAAGAACAAGTTAGTAAACATTTTAGTGACGCGCAGCTGACACTGCTCATTAATATTCGAGCCATAAATTAAAATGTCTATTGCCAATACTGTTCCGCGGATTTACACATGAATACCTGGTTTGGCTCTCGAAATCACAGGATAGGTGATGCAATTGGCTTAATTTCAAATATAAATAAGATGATAGGTGGTCACCGACTTCATCGAGAGTATAACTTCGTGTTCAGAGATATAAATAAATATACTCTTTAGTTCGGGGCACCTTAATTTGATGTATGAATTAAAAGATCCAGAGTCAGAACGTAGGAGAACGTTACCAATTTGTATAGAGTCAAACGGTTCACCGAAAACCTCACCCTTCGAAAATATAGCCGCCTCTATTGAGAGTATAGCAGCATGTTCAGAAGAGGCACGGATTAGAATACATTTTCGTGACGGGCACCTAAATTTTATGTATGTATCAGAAGATCAAGTGCCATACCATTAGGGAATGTTACCACATTCATTGAGGGTATAACGGCTATGTCATCAGCTTGAGCTATGCTGCGAATCAGAGAGTCAAAACAGGTATTCCGGGAGTAAATGCGCGGTACATTATTCGCCATAGGAACCTTAATTCACGGTATGCATATTACAGTCGAGCATCAAACCGTTCGATAACGTTACCAGCTGATGCAAGGTCAAACGATTAATCGGCTAACTTATCATCCTATAAGAAACCCCAAACTAGCGATTGTCTACCTTAGTGTGCATGAAGCGAATTAGTGGATATTTCAGCAGACGGACAACGTAAATGCATATATGAATAGGAAAATCCTATGACATTCCTTTCGTGATCGATACCATCTTCTTGCAGAACCGGACGGCTAGGTCAATAGTTTCATTACTCCTGCTACCCCGCGGGTCAAGCCAGGCATTTCGGGAGACGATCCGTTGTACAAAATTACCGACCAATGGCCATCATAATTCACGGAACGAATATTGATTTCCAAAGTCATTACTCTTCGAGAACGATATAACTCGCTATGGTGTCGAAGCTTATACAGAGGATCCTCCCCTCCGAGAAATAACACCCGCTGTAGCGAGAGTATAAACTCGTGTTCAGAGAAACAATTTGGTATACAATTCTAGAACGGGCCCCATAATTTCCTGTATGATAAGCAGCATAGTGGGTCAAGCCGTCTGAGGGAGTTACCACCCTCATTTCGAGTCGATCGGCTATGTCAAAAGTTTCACCTGTCCTGTGATTCCGAGAGACAAACCAGGTATTCCGGGAGTAACATCGTTGAGAAGTATGGGCAATATACACCTAGAGCCACGGTTTGAGAATTAAAGCTAAGCGTCAAACCGTTGTAGAACGTTACCTATTTCTATAGAGTCAAACATCTTACCGAAAGCTTTAAATTCGGAGGAGATGACCCGCTGTATCGTGAGTTTAACTTCGTGTTCAGGGAAGTAAATTCATGTACATTTTAGTGACGTGCATCTTAATTTCATGGAAGACTTACAAGATCGAAGTCAAATCGTTCGAGGACATTACCACATCCATTGAGAGACATGAGGGTAATTAAATAGCTTCACTTATTCCAAGATTCCAAGAGCCAAAGTAGGTAATCCGCTAGTAAAACCGCTGAAGAGTATTGGTAATGCACACATAAATTAACAGTGTATATACCAAAGTAGAGCGTCAAAACGTTGGAGGACGTTACCAGTTTGTATAGTGTCAAACGTTTTACCGTAAGGCTTACCGTCAGAGAAGCTAACCCGCTGCGTCATGGGTATAAGTTCGTGTTTCGAGAAACATATTAGTTTACATTATATTGGTGGCACCATAACATCTTGAATAAATTAGATGATCGAGATTCCATTGCCAGTGGACACCTTACCTCACAGTTGAATATTATACTAGAGTGTCAAACCGTTTTAGAGCGTAACCAATTGGAATAAAGTCAATAGTTTTACCGAAGGCCTGACCTTCCGTGAACATCACTGGCTTCATCGAGAAAATGAGTTCGTACTCATATTTCCTTTACCGAATACCTTACCTTCCGCGAACCGGCTTCATCGAGAGTATAACTTCGTCTTCAGGACAAGAAATAAGTCTTCATTTCAGGAGCGGCCACCTTAATTACCTGTATGAATTAGAAGATCGAGAGTCAAACCGTTAGAGATCGAAACCACGTTCTTTGTGACCGGAACGGCTAGGTCAGTAGCTCCACGTATCTTGTGAATCGGAGAATCAAATTAGGTACTCCGGGAGTAAACGCGCTGAACAGTACTGGCAGTAGACACCGTAACGCACGGTATGATTACTAATGTAGAGCGTCTATTCGTCTCGGAAGGTTACAAACTTGTTTAAAGTCAAAAGTTTAACAGAAAACAGCACCCTCCTAAGCCTATCTCGCTGTATCGTGAGTATAACGTCGTGGTTAGAGGAACTAACTTGTTTACAGGTCCGTGTCGGGCACCACAATTTCGTGTGTGAAAATGAAGATCGTTCGTCATGCCCCTTGATAGCGTTACCACCTCTTTTGAGTGTTGCACAGCTAAGTCAATATCTTCATCTAAAATTTGATACTGCGAGTCAAACAAGGTATTCCGGGAGATGATCCGCGAAGCATTCTTGGCACTAGACACCATATTGAGGGCATGAATATTAAAGTACGTCGGTAACGTATTTGAGATCGTTACCAATTTGTACCGGGTCAAAGCTTTTGACGAAAGCCGTACTTGCGGTGCATATAAGCCGCTGTATCGAGAGTATAACATCGTATTCGCCGAAGAAAATTTGTATGCATTTTAGTGACGGGCACCATAATTTCTCGTATGAATTACAATGATCGGGGTCAATACGTTGGAGAACGTTGCTACCGTCTTTGAGAGTCGAACGTCTAAGTCAGTAACTTTACCTATCCCGTGATTACGAGAGACAAACAAGGTATTCCGGAAGAAAATCCGTTGAACAGTATTGGCAATAGGCACACTAACTGATTGTATGGAAATTAAAGTTGAGCGTCAAACCGTTCGAGTACGTTACCAACTGGAATAAAGTCAAATCTTTTATCGTATAACTTATCGACTTAGACAGAACATCGAACTAGCGAGTGTCTTGCTTAGTGCTCACGGAAATAAACGGTAGTCATTATAGCTGACGGAGATCTTATTTTCGTGTCGGAAAAGCAAAATCGAGAGTCAAAATACTCTAGAACGTTACCACATTCTTTCGGATTCGAACGGCTAAGTTAATTGCTTCACGAGTTCTAGGATCCCGAGAGACAAAGTAACCAGTCTGGGAGTAAATGGCCCGTACCGTATAAGCAATAGACTCCTTAATTCTGGGTGTCAATATTAAAGCAGACCGACATACCGTTTTAGAGCGTTACCTACTTGTTTGTAGTTAAACCTCTTACCGAAAGCCATACCTGCCGAGAATGTAATCTTCCGTATCGAGAGTATAAATTTTTGTTCAGAGAAACACGTTAGTATACATGTTAACGATGGGCACCATAATTTCATGTATTATTTATACGATCGAGGATTAAAGCGTTCGAGAACGTTACCACCTTCATTGAGAGACGAACGGCTAAGTCCATTGCTTGTAGTATTCCAATATTCGAAGAGGCAAACAATGGTTCCCGGAGTAAATGTTACTAATGTGCTACCTTGAACACAGAGAAAGACACTTGCTTCAGCGGGTTGGAATACTCGGAAGGTATGGCCTTGCGGTAAAAAGTTTGACTCTAAACTAAAAGATGAAGCCCTATAACCGTCTGAGGCTCTACCTTCATATTCGTACCGTGATAGACGCTGTCGATTGTCCAGCGTATGTGCTCCCGGAATACCTGGTTTGACTTTCGGAATCACAGGATATGTGAAGCTATTGTCTTGGCTGTTCGACTCTCACAGAAGTTAGTAACGTTCTCGAGAGGTTTGGCACTCGATATACTAACTCATATTGGCAATTAAGTTACTCGTCACTAAAATTCTGACTCTTTTGCTTACCTGACCACGAAGTTATACTCTCGACACAGCGGGCTACGTTCTCGGAAGATAATGCTTTCAGTAAAGAGTCTTGTCACTATACCAACAGGTAAGGATCTACGACGGCCTGAAACTGTACTTTAATCTTTATAGCGTAAATTGGGGTCTCTGTTGCGAATAACCTTCAGCGGACTTACTGCCGTAATACTTAGCTTGGCTCTCTGAATCACTGGCGAGGTGAAGCTATTGACTTAACGCCAGTCAAAAGTGGTCGACACGTTCCGAAAGGTTTGACTCTCATTCTTGAAATTCATACATGAAAATAAGGTGTCCGTCTGCTGAAATGTCTTCTAATTTGCGTCCGTGAACGCTAGGCAAGGCACTCCGTCCAGCGGATTAGGTTCTCGGAAGATAATGTATTCGGCTGAAAGAATGACATTATAGCAATTGGTAATGTTCACCGACGATTTTCCTCCGCACTTTAATACCCGTGGCGTGTATTAAGGTCCTTATTGCCAAAACTATTCAGGGGATTTACGCCAGGAATACCTTGTTTGGCTCTAGGAATCACATGATTGGTGAAGCTATTGGCTTAGCTGTGAGACTTTCAAAAAAGGTGGTGATTTTCTCAAGCGGTTTGGTACTCCATCCTCCTATTCATATATGAAAAAAAGATGTCCGCCTGCTAAAATGTCTACTCATTGCATTCTGTAAAAACTAAGCAAGGACAATCGCGCATCCTCAGAAGGAAAGGTGTTGGGTAAGATTAATGAATTTATACTAATTGGGAATGCTCTCTTACGGCTTGACTTGCTACTTTAATTTCGTACTGTGAATTAACGCGTGTATTGCCAATACAGGTCAGCTCATTTTCTCGCGGAATACCAGGTATGACTCTCCGAATCACTGGATAGGTGAAGCTTGACATTCTCGTTCGAATCTGACAAAAGGTGCAACGTTCTCGAACGTTTGACACTTGATGTCCTAGTTTATACGCGAAATGAAGGTGCCCGTCACTGCAATGCATACTAATTTGCCCTCTGAACACGAAGATATACATTTGATACAACGGGTTCGCTTCTTAGAAGGTAAGACCTTTCAATGATGTCTGTCACGGTATCGATACGTACCCACGTACAAATCTTTGACTCTGGGCATTCATATTTATACCACGAAATAGGGTGTACGATGAAATACGGTAGAGCGGATTTACTCCCGAAATACTCCCTTTGACTTTCGGAATCACAGGATAGGAGAAGATATTGACTTAGGCGTCCGATTCTCAAAGAAGTTTGTATTGTGCACGAACGGTTTGACTCTCGATCTTCTAATGAAACATGAAATTAAACTGCCGTCACAGAATAACTTTAGAACTATTGGTAATGTTCCCCGCCGGTCTTACGCCCTACTCTAATGCTCATGCAGCGAACTTATTTGTCTATTGCCAATGCTGTACATCGTATGTACTCCTAGAATGCCTGGTTTGTCTCTCGGCATCCATGAATGGGTGGAGATATTGACTTCGCTGTGCGACTCCCAAAGAAGTTCATCACGCTCACGAACCGTTTGTCCTTCGATCTTCTGATTCATAGATAAAATTAAGTTTCCCGTCACTAAAATTTATAATATTTTGCTTCGCTGACGACGAAGTTACAGTCTCGATACAGCGGTCTAGCTTCTCAGAAGGTACGGTCTTCAGTGAAAAGTTAGACTCCATAGCGATAGGTAAAGTTGTACAATTGTGAGACTCTGTACTTTCATATTTATACAGGGAAGTAGGGTTTTAATGCCGATACTGTACAGCGGATTTATTCCCGGAATACCTGATTTGACTCTCGGAATCATAGGAGGGTTGAAGCTGTTCACTTAGCCGTTCGACTCACATTGATGGTGGTACCGCTCTGGAACGGTTTGACACTATATCTTCTGATTCATACACGAAATTATGATGCTATCACTAAAATATATACTAATGTCTTTATTTGAGCACGAAATTTTACTCCCGCCCTATGCAGCGGATTAGGTTCCGGATGGTAAGTTATTCTGTAAAAAGGTTGACTTTATATAAACTGGTAATGTTCTCCGATGGTTTGTTCCTCCACCTTAATATTCAAACCGTTGATTACGGTGACCAGTGACAAAACTGTTCAGCGCATTTGCAGCCGAAATACCCGGTTTGACTTCCAATATGACGGGATAGGTGAAGCTATTGTCGTAGCCGGTCGATGCTCAATGTGGATGGTAACGTTCTCGAACGGTTTGACACGCGGTCTTCTTATTCATACATGAAATTGAGGTGCGCGTCTGCTAAAATTTCTAATAACCTGATCCTCTGAGCTCGATGTAATAATCCCCAAACGGAGGATTAGATTCTCCTAAGGTAAGGCCATCGGTAAAGTGCTTGATTTTATACTTTATTATTTTTTAGTTTATTATTGGCAATGCTCCCAAGCGGTTTGACGCTTCATTACTATTCAAACCGAGAGTTATGGTTCCAATTCCCAATACAGTTCAGCGTACATACTCCCGGAATAACTCCTTTAACCCTAGGAATCACTTCTCGGATATTCATGTCGTGAATTAAGGTATCTATTGCCGAATACTGTTCAGAGTACTTATACCTCGAATACCAGGCTTGACTATGAGGAATCACAGAATAGGTTAAACTGTTGACTCAGCCTATCGACTCTCGAAGAATGTGGACACGTTCTCGAACGGTAGGACACTCGATCTTCGTATTCGTACATGGAACTAAGGTGACCGTCACTCCAGTTTATATTAATTTGTTTCCGTTAACACTAAGCAACATACTCGCTGCAGCGCGTTATCTTCTCGCATGTTAATACCACCATTAAAAAGTACCCAACCAGCGCAGTGCGTGGCGCACCTTTCCACGCACCTACCAATTAGCTCGTAGACTGCAAGCCCTACGCGCCACCTTAGGTAGGCCGGGACCATTCTAAATCCCTACTGACTCTGCAGGCCAGTGCCCAAGCTGATCTCACACAGCTCACCCGTAGAAGGTCTAACCCGACCGATGGCGGGCACCCGAACCCGCAGTATGGGCTTACCACTGCCCCTCGGGGCCTATCCAAGCAACCGGCGGGGGGGGGGGCGACCGAAGCCCGCGCATCCCAGGGCTCGAATCGGATCCCGTGGTACCAGTGTATGCAGGGCCGTACTGGTCAAACTCCGCGTAAGGACACCTCACTCCTGAATGAGGTGCTTGCTCAACTCGGCCTAGGTTCGGCCGACACTGGCACCGTGGGTTCGTCATACCCGTACTGCAGTGGGACAGAAGGCCAACCGCAGCCCCTGCGGGGTGGGTTCACGGTCAGTATTGTGTACAAAGAATGTCTTTATTCCAAATAGATAGTGTTCTCCGAAGGTTTGACTCTCAAAATTGATATTCCTGCCGCAATTGATGGTACGAATTGCAATACTGTTCAGAAGATTTAATTCCGCTATGCCTGATTTTACACTTGGTATCACAGGATACGTGATGTTATTGGCTTAGCTGTGTATCTTTCAGGAAGGCTGGTAACCATCTCCAACGGTCTGACTCTCGACTGTACTACTCAGACATGATAATAAGGTGTCCCACCGCCGAAGTGTCTACTGATATCTTTTTGCGCGAAGAATCAGCAAGGCGTATACTACAGCGTGTGTGGTTCACGAAAAGCAAGGTATTCGGTATCAAGAATGACTTTATAACAATTAACAATATTCTCCGGCAGTTGCCTCTCAGCCTTAACTTTCATAACAGGAATATGGTGTCCCACCGCCACTATTCTACAGCGGATTGACTATCGGAATACCTGGTTTAACTATCGGTAAGACAGTGCAGGTGAAGCTACTGACTTAGCCGTTCGTCCCTCAAAGTGGGTGGTACAGTACTCGACGGTTTCACCATCGATCTTCTAATTACTACATGAAGATAAGGTACCCGCTATCGAAATGAATACTAATTTCTTTCACTCATCACGAAGTTATACTGCCGATGCTGAGGGATAGGTTTCCAGAGTGTAAGGTCTTCGGTAAAACGTTTGACGTTATACCAATTGGTAACGCACTCAAACAGTTTGACACTGTACTTAACATTCATTCGCGAATTAAGCTGCCGATTACCAATACTGTTGGCACTTTCTCGAACGGATTGTACCTTGATTTTGCGATTCATACGTGGAACTATGGTGCCCATCACAGATATGTATACATATGTGTTTCTCTCCACACGAAGTATTACACGCGATACGAGGGATAGCTTCTCGGAAGGAAAACTTTCGGTAACAGGTTTGACAATATGCGAGTATGAAACGGTCTTCAATGGTTTGACTGAAAAATACAACACAAATGCTTTTCAGGGAATTTACTGCCGGAATACGTGGTTTTACCATCGGAATCAACGATAGGCGAAGCGATTGGCTTAGCCGCTAACTCTCATAGAAGGCGGTCACGATCTTTAACGGTTTGACCCTCGATCTTCTAATTCGTGAATGAAATTAAGGTGCTCGACACCAATCTGTACACTAATTTGCTTCTCAGAACACGAAGAAATATCCCGGATATACAGGGTTCGGTTCTCGGAAGGTTGGATGTCCTGTAAAGTGTATAACTTTATACATTTCGGTAACGCTCTACAATGATATGACGGTCAGCTTTAATATTCATTCGTGAATTAAGGTGTTTATTGCCAATACTGCTTCGGGCATCTTCCCCTGGAATATCTGATTTAACTTTCGAATCACAGGATAGTTGGAGCTATTGACTTATTCGTTCGACTCGCAAAGAGGGTGGTAAAGTGCTCAAAACGGATTGACAATCGATGTTCTAATTCATACACAAAGTCAAAGTGCCCGTCATGTGCAGTAACCGGTTCCTCTGATCACGATGTTATAATCTCGATATAATGCGTTAGGCTTTCGGACGGTAAGGGATTCAGTAAAACGATTGACTTTATTCCTATTGGCAACGATCGCAAACGAATTAACTGTCTACTTCAATATTCAAACCGTGAATTAAGGTCACCATTGCAAATACTGTTCAGCGGTATTCCTCCTGAATTCCAGGCTTGTATATCGGAACCACGAATATACGTGGAGCAATTGAAGCAGCCGTTCGACTCTCGAAGAAGCTGATAACGTTTCGAACGTTTAACACTCGATCTTCTAATTCATAGATTACACTAACGAGCCCGCCAATAAAATGATTACTAATTGGATTTTACGACCACGAAGTTATACCGTCGATACTGAGGGTTATATTCTCGGACGGTAAGGCATCCATTAAAGAGTATTTCGTTATTCCATTTGGTAGCATCTTTAACGGTTTGACGATCCTCTTTAATTTCATACCGAGAATGAGTGTGTCCATTGCCATTAGTGTACAGTGAAGATATTGGTTAAGCGGTTCGTCCCCCACAGAAGGCGGGCAACATTCTCGAGCGGTTTGACACTGAATTTTCTAACTCATCTTGAAATTAATGTGCTGGAGCTAAAACCAATTCTAATTCGCCCCACTGAACAGGATGATACACTCTCAATACAGCGGTTAGTTTATTTGGGGGCAAGGTCATCGGCAATATGTTGAATTTGAAGCGATTTGAAACGATCCCAAATGGTTTGTCTCTCTATATTAATATTCAAATCGTGAATTAAGGTGTCAGTTGCCAATAAACTGCAGTGGACTTAATGACGGATTAGCTGATTTGACTCACGGTATCGCTGGAAGGCTGAGGGTCTTTACGTAGCCGTTCAAACCACAAAGAGTGTGGTATCGTTCTCGAACGGTTGGACCCTCGATTTTCGATTTCATACATGTAATTATGGTGACCGTCACTAAAATGTTTACCTATTTGTTTCT
>NW_027471288.1:0-27081 GCF_051020765.1 Lasioglossum baleicum
ATAGAAATGTTTAATTACTTTTCTTCGATCTCCGATTGAATCAGGAATTTATGTAGTTTCGATCAATGTTTCGACAAATATTCCCGGATACACCGACGAAGCGAGATAAATTTCCTTGAAGCGAAGGGAAAGACACAGAAGAGACGGAAAGAAGAAGAAAATGAACATCGCTTACAAACAATTGTCGAGAATTAAAGAACGCTCGAAGGAATGAATACAGTTGTGATAGCCAAAAACCATATAGAAATGTTTAATTACTTTTCTTCGATGTCCGATTGAATCAGGAATTTATATAGTTTCGATCAATGTTTCGAAAAATACCCCGGATATTCCGACGAAAGCGAGATAAATTTTCCCTAAACGAAGGAAACGGAAATGGCAGAGAAGAAAGGGGAAGAGGAAGAAGAAGAGGAAGCGGATTGCTTAGAAACAATTGTCGGTAATTAAAGAAATTTGAAAACAGTAAACTCGGTCGTGATAGCCAAAAACCGTATAGAAACGTTTAATTACTCTTCTTCGATCTCCGATTTAACCACTTGCGCTGGAAAGGCGTGCCACGAACGTCGTAATGCTTTGTCACAGAATCGCCAATAACGTGGTATGTACATCGTCATACGATTGTTACAGAAACAAAAACGACGTGCGTGGCACGTCAGGTGGGATTGTTGCCAGAGCACAGATCATCATTGCATAGTGTACCAATATTTAACCCATATTCTAAAATGGACAGCAAAACTGAGGCATCAAACACTTTGTGAGTTACACTGGACCATTCTGGTACACGGTCGGTGAATTTTTTGTCAGCGCAAGTGGTTAATCAGAGTCTCAGGAATTTCTATACCTTCGATCAATGTTTCGACAAATATTCCCGGATATACCGACGAAGCGAGATAAATTTCCTTGAAACGAAGAGAAAGACAGAGAAGAGATGGAAAAAAAAGAAAATGACCATCGCTTAAAAACAATTGTCAGGAATTAAAGAACGCTCGAAGGAATGAACACGATTGTGATAGCCAAAAACCATATAGAAATGCTTAATTACTCTTCTTCGATCTCCGATTGAATCAGGAATTTATATAGTTTCGATCAATGTTACGACCAATATTCCCGGATACACCGACGAAGCGAGATAAATTTCCTTGAAACGAAGGGAAAGACACAGAAGAGACGGAAAAAAGAAGAAAATGAACATCGCTTACAAACAATTGTCGAGAATTAAAGAACGCTCGAAGGAATGAATACAGTTGTGATAGCCAAAAACCATATAGAAATGTTTAATTACTTTTCTTCGATCTCCGATTGAATCAGGAATTTATATAGTTTCGATCAATGTTTCGACAAATATTCCCGGATACACCGACGAAGCGAGACAAATTTCCTTGAAACGAAGAAAATGGAAGACAGAGAACAGACGGAAAAAAGAAGAAGATAACCATCGCTTAAAAACAATTGTCAGGAATTAAAGAACGCTCGAAGCAATGAACGCGGTCGCGATGGATGACCCGTGCAATTTCAAACTTACACAAGACCAGACGCGCGCGCGCGGTTCGCGTTTATAATTAAAACTGTAATAGAAAGAAGATTAACGGAGGTAAGAGTGCGGGGTCGGAAGAATATTAACCCGAGGGAATGGAGAAAAAGAGGAAGAGGGTCGATCTGTTCGGGGCCCCGGTCGGATAACTCGAGATTTCGTCGGCCCGTCCTGCCGGGGCCCCAGAAATCGATTAGAAACCTGATTTCCAAGGGCCCGGCTCGCTTGTACGCGCGTTCCAGCGACCGTGATTCAATTACGCGGAACATGCTCGCAAGAAGCCACCGGTCATGCGTGTACCGAACGGATAGCGAGAGAAAGAGACGACGCGAAAAATGATGATGAATGATCGCCTCTAGATTACCCGTCCCGTATTTTAATGAATCGGCCAATGCATTTAAATGGTCTTGGAAAACGGCCGGCCGATATTTATGCGACCACCGACTCAACCTCCTGTGTAACCCCGCTGATAACTACCAGTCCGGCTTCTTCCGAACGTCTTAAGGATTCCCTGAGATACCTTCTTCTTGGTTATATCATTCCAACAGATATTAATATTTCATCGAAAAGTTTCAACGTTCGCGAATTCCGATGTTACGAGAATAATTATCGGTGACGGTAATCGATAGAGTGTTATAGATGTTTAATTTATCGCTGACGGGGTACGCGAGATCTCTCGCGTCATCAATGTCGCGGATGTGAGAGTTACGATTGTGAGGTAATACGATAATTTGGTGATTTAGTTGTTTTTGTGTCTAAGAGATTGACTGTGCTTCGAAATTTCTTTGGAAACAAGGGATCAAAAAATATTTAGTGGATATTGTTTTTATTATGCTTCATTTGGTTTCGTATCTAAGCGATAGACTGTACTTCGAAATATCTTTGGAATCAATACACCAAAGAATATTTAGTCGATATTATTTTTATTATTTTTATTATGCTTCATTTATTTTCGTATCAAAGTGATAGACCGTGCTTCGAAACTTCTTTGGAGTCAACGCACCAAAGAATATTTAGTCCATATTATTTTTATTATTTTTATTATGCTTCAGTAGCTTTCGTACCTAAGCGATCGACTGTGCTTCAAAATTCCTTCCGAATCAACGGATCAAAATATTTAATGAGTATTTTTTTTATTACGCTTCAGTCGTTTTCGTATCAAAGCGATCGACCATACTTCGAAATTCCTTCCCAATCAACGCATCAAAATATTTAATGAATATTATTTTAATTATGCTTCAGTCGTTTTGGTATCAAAGTGATCGACCGTGCTTCGAAACTTCTTTGGAGTCAACGCACCAAAGAATATTTAATCCATATTATTTTTCTTATTTTTATTATTTTTATTATGCTTCAGTAGCTTTCGTACCTAAGCGATCGATCGTGCTTCGAAATTCCTTCCGAATCAACGCATGAAAATATTTAATGAATATTGTTTTTATTATGCTTAATTTGTTTTCGTATCTAAGCGATAGACTGTACTTCGAAATACTTTTGGAATCAACGCACCAAAGAATATTTAGTCGATATTATTTTTATTATTTTTATTATTTTTATTATGCTTCACTAGTTTTCGTACCTAAGCGATCGACTGTGCTTCAAAATTCCTTCCGAATCAACGGATCAAAATATTTAATGAGTATTTTTTTTTATTACGCTTCAGTCGTTTTCGTATCAAAGCGATCGACCGTACTTCGAAATTCCTTCCCAATCAATTCCTTCCCAATCAACGCATCAAAATATTTAATGAATATTATTTTAATTATGCTTCAGTCGTGTTTGTATCAAAGTGATCGGACCGTGCTTCGAAATTTCTTTGGAGTCAACGCATCAAAGAATATTTAGTCGATATTATTTTTATTATTTTATTTATGCTTCAGTCGTTTTCGTATCAATGTGATCGACCGTGCTTCGAAATTTCTTTAGAATCAACGAATTAAAAAATATTTTGTCGATATTATTTTTATTATTTTTATTATGCTTCAGCGGTTTTCGAATCAAAGCGATTGACCGTGCTTCGAAATTCCTTCCGAATCAACGCATCAAAATATTTAATGAATATTATTTTAATTATGCTGCAGTCCTTTTTGTATCAAAGCGATCAACCGTGCTTCGTAATTCCATTGAAGCCAAAACGCATCAAAAAGTATATAGTCGATATTATTTTTATTATTTATATTATGCTTCATTTGTTTTCGTATCAAAGCGATTGACCGTGCTTCGAAATTCCTTTGGACCCAACGGATTAAAAAATATTTAGTCGATATTATTTTTAATTTTTTTATTATGCTTCAGTCTTTCTTTTGTGTCAAAGCGATCGACCGTGCTTCGAAATTTCTTTGGTATCAACGCACCAAAAAATATTTATTCGATATTATTTTTCATATTTTTATTATGCTTCAGTCGTTTTCGTATCAAAGTGATCGACCGTGCATTGAAATTCCTTTAAAATCAACGCATCAAAATATTTAGTGAATATTATTTTTATTATTTCAATTATGCTTCAGTCGTTTTCGTATCAAAGCGATCGACCGTGCAACCAAATTTCTTTGAAATCAACGCATCAAAGAATATTTAGTCGATATTATTTTTATTATGCTTCAGTCGATCGACCGTACTTCGAAATTTCATTGAAATCAACGTATCAAAATATCTAGTCGATATCTAATTTTTATTCTCACGTTTTGGTGTATAACAATAACGGTCGTCGAATCGACACAGAAATATCTTCCTTTTACAGAAACATTTATTCACTACGAAGATACAATTTATTATACCAAAATAAAGGAAGAAAATATTTACTATTTACCTAAACTTCAAGGTACCATAAGACCGAAGAAAACAACAAAACTCTCGTATCATCGGACTGAAATTCACGAAGTCAACGATGGAGGAAACGACCTAGATCGCGTCAGTAGATTCCGCGTGGAACGGTCGAATCGACACAGAAATATCTTCCTTTTACAGAAACATTAATTCACTGCGAAGATACAATTTATTATATCAAAATAAAGGAAGAAAATATTCACTATTTACCTAAACTTCAAGGTATCATAAGACCGAAGAAAACAACAAAACTCTCGTATCATCGGACTGAAATTCACGAAGTCAACGATGGAGGAAACGACCTAGATCGCGTCAGTAGATTCCGCGTAGAACGGTCGAATCGACAGAGAAATATTTTCCTTTTAAAGGCAGATTTATTCGCTACGAAGATACAATTTATTAAACCAAAATAAAGGAAGAAAATATTTACTATTTACCAAACTTGAAGGCACCATAAGACCGAAGAAAACTGCAAAACTCTCGTATCATCGCACTAAAACTCACGAAGTCAACGATGGAGGAAACGACCTAGATCGCGTCAGTAGATTCCGCGTGGAACGGTCGAATCGGAGAAGTGAAAAGCAGCGCGCACCTATCCTCTACCAGATTCCTGGGTAACGCCACACCTACAAAACCTACCTACAACCCCGGATCAGCGGCAGAACAACAAATCAGTGGGACAGAAAACCGCGCGATCATCTATCACCGGCGCAAAACCTGCCTGAGAGAACGTTCGGCTGGCCTAACGACGGCAAACGTTGCCGGTGCAACGTTTAGCCACCTCGAATCATCACTGCGTGCTTGCATAAGGAGGAAAAAGCTTAACGACCGGGGCTAAAACGGTGGCGAGGCACGGGGCCCGCGTTGACGGCCATTAGCCACCGACCGCGGAACCGATTCCGAATCGAATCGGCGCCGGGGCGTCCCCCGTAATCGATACAGATCGCGGCTGTCCGCGTCGTTTTCGCTTTCTCTGGCTACCCTAACGACTTCATCCGGCTCGGTCGCCTCCAGAGATCCCCGGTGGATTCGCAACCGGAGATCCAATCGGGCCTGAACGTCTCATAAGCGACAAAGTGGCTTCTGCGGCCGATTATTATCGGTGTTTCCGATCGGCGCAGATTTCTAATTTATCGCTCGGCGCCGCGGCGGCCGGCTAATAATGTCCGCGACCGCCATTCCGATCCTTCTCCCCTTTTTCTCCTCCCTCTTCGCGCCGAGTCAGACTAGTTAGCGCTAAATACAGGCCCATTATAAGGGCAATTAATGAGCGGCCGCGCGGCATTAATTGCAATCGCGAAATCCAACCGGACCATCCGGACAGCCGCTCTTCCAGGCTTCGTTCTTCGTACTCTTCGCAGAGGATGAGGTGCATTGATTGCTACGAAATTTACCGCGTCTTCCGATGGGTGCTATGGTTTTGTTTTAACGTTTTAGGTACGAGTGATCACGGATGACACGCAAAACTGTTCGTCACGATGAGTCTATCTTAAATTATTTATATTTATTATTTGCTAGTTTTATTCCAACATGGGATAAAAATATTTTATATATCTTGAAATTTGAGAATATGTTTTGTTTTCTCATAAGTTACAATTTAAATAGCCAATGGCCATGACGCATATACGCATGACGATTATACTCGTCAATACGCAAAATCGTGTCAATTCTATATGAGTATACTCGTGAATCGCAGAGTAAGATATTGGATCAAAAAGATGGGTTTATTTTATGAAATTCACAATTTTATTACTAATATTTACTTATTTGGTTAAGATACACATATATTACATACATATTAAGCTTTTAACACTAGGTTTACGGACGTCTTTTGCATACCTATTTTTTTACGGACACTCGTCAGATTTACAGGTAAAAAAAACTACCTATTTTCTTGAGAAAAAAACGGATGAGTTTAATTTAAAAACAATTACAATATTAACAAACTTAATATAAGTTAATTAAATCCATTAATATTGTATAATCGGAGCAACCCGTCCGTCAAATTGACGGGGTCCCGTAAATCTAGTGTTAAGCAAGACACGTCTGGTCGTGGATGACAAATGTACAATCATTTTAGGAATGAGAGTTAAGAGTAGTGAAATTTTTCTATAGTTAATTTAGTTATACCAAATTTGAAATAGAATCAGAAATTTAATAATTTAATACATTAGAAATAGATTTATAAATTTAATAAATTTAATAAATTAGAAATAGAATTATAAATTTAATAAATTTAATATATTAGAAATAGGATGGAAATTTAATAAATTTAATAAATTAGAAATAGAATTATAAATTTGATAAATTAGAACTTGAATTAGAAATTTAATAAATTAATAAATTAGAAACAGGATTGTAATTTAATAATTAGAAATAGAATTAGGAATTTAATAAATGTAATAAATGAGAAATAGAATTATAAATTTAATAAATTTAATAAATTAGAACTTGAATTAGAAATTTAATAAATATATAAATTAGAAATAGGATTGTAATTTAATAAATTTACCAAATTAGAAATAGAATAAAAAATTTAATAAATTTAATAAATTAGAAATAGAATAAAAAATTTAATAAATTTAATAAATTAGAAATAGAATCAAAATTTAATAAATTTAATAAATTAGAAATTTCTATATAATATAAATACAAGATGAAACTACGAACACAGCCTATGAAGTAAAACCGTTTCACCGTGGGATAAAGGAAATTTTAGGTACATAAAATGGAAACCATAACGACCCAGACGTGGTCGTAACAGGACCAAGTTGCATTCGTGCTCTTTATACCGCGAAATAAATCGACCGAACGGTTACCTATAAACGAATAATATAGGAGACATAATGAGGCTGTAAATATACCTACGCGACACAAATACCTTGAATCGTAAGAATTATAATAGACCAATCATGAACACGTGTGACCGAATATATCGTGTAAATATCCACTTGCAAAATTGAATAAAAATAAATCACAATTCTCGTCGTCCTTCGAGCAACCTTAACAAATTACACGGATAAATTATTCGATCGAACGACAGAGAAATATTGCGATAAATATTCGTATAATTACGTGAAATAATTATTTACTCGAGACGGTTTCGAATAAATCCGAGGACCATCGCGGATAAAAAATATTCGTTACCGAATATTCATGGGAATCGGTTAATAAATTAAATTCACCGTCGTGCGCGCCGAGTGAAATATAATTTACACGTGGATTTTCGCAATAACGAGAAACTAGTCTACGCGCCTGTTCAAGAAAATGGCGAAACTCGAGCGATTTCTAATCTAAAATACCGATACTAATTGCTGGCCTACCACCTTACGCGATAATAAACCCCGGAATAAAAGCTATAACAAAACCCGATGGCCGATTCATAAATTACGGCAACGTTTAACACTTTGACTGCCATGGTGGTCACGTGTGACCAGCAACGATTTCTCCCGTGACTTTCTTGTTTCTTGTGCAATATTACTTATTTCCTTAAAAAATATATTGGAAATTCAAAATATATACTTTGCAGTAAACGGTCTATATAAAGTTACGATAAAAAGATGACTTTTCCTATCTGCAATTACGTTTTGAAACACAGAACTCAATTTTCTTTTTCTTCTTTTATCACTTATACCTTTTTTATTTATGTAATTTTCAATGAGTATAGAAAAACTAGCGTCATTGTTTTATTCTCTATTTTTTCCTTAATACACTGCTTTTGAATTATGTAAATATTACTTTTTTGTTTGGTTTTTATAAACTTTTTTCCAAATACCACGGTGGTCATGGGTGACTGGAACCTTTCAACTTTTTACAATTGTAAAAACTAACTGAAAATCGAGAGTTAGCGTATTTGAATATGGCCGATGTATAGAAGATACATTGAAATAAAATGTGCCCTATCGAACGATTAAAATTTTTTATTAGAACAATAAAGAATAACAAAATGTTAGAATAAATCTTGCATCTAACGATGCACTTTGTAAAGCACTCCAAACATAAATGCGGCGCACCATACAATCGGGACAATAAGTGGTCACCTTCTTGGTCTTATTTTTAGCAATTTTTCACCCAAATAGTTTGGAATTTTTTTTCTAACATTCCCTGCAAAATTTTCGTTCCAGGTACGCTCGTCCGTCTTTTTTTTGCAATTCGTGCCGTAATCATCGTCGAACCGTTACTAAGGCGCCACGGTGGTCACCGGTGACCACCAGTAAGAGAAACGCATCATTTGATAAAAATATTGACTTCTAACATCGATTCGTTATTATTTTGCCATTATATGCTTTGAATAATAAAAATAATACGTCCATATGTGCCCATAATTATGAAAGTGTTCTAAGTCAGATATTCTTGTTTCGAGATATTTAATGAATTGCATTTGCATAAATTAAAACATATTTTTACATTATGCGACCTTTTTATTTAGAATTTAACTAGTCTTGATTAATGGAAATTTATTATAAATATGAAATTTTGTGTGAATTTCATACGAAAATGTTGTTTTCAAAGTTTAAATTGACATAGATAATTTTTTAAATTAATTGAATGTCCTATAAATGACTTAAATCAATAAAGAACTATGAGCGTTATTTGGAACGATAAACTTAATGAAATAATTCATGAACTTTTATTAATGATTCTAAAAAAGTGATGCATTTTTATCATTTCGAGTTTTAAGATTTCCAAAATGTTCCTGAAAAATTGGAGGAATGTATGGTTGTAAACACGTAATATCTTTAAGTTTTTCTTCCGATACTGGTCTAGTGGTGGGTGTACAAAAGAAGTAGCTTAATATTTCCGTATATTTTGGGTCTTCCTCTTTTAGAGGAAAGATCCAAAACGTGTAATTCAGGAGCATCTAAAGTAGATTTATAGAACATTTTATATGGTTCATTTTTCACGAATTTCATCCATTGTATTTGCAGCCAAGAGACAGATTCGCTCGCGGTATTTTTTCCACTCCTTGTTATCGACTCTTCTAGCGATTTCGTTGAAATAAAATCGGTCTGTAACATTCGTTTTATGGAAAATGTATTTCTTGTTCCACACTTTTCTATCAGTTCATAATAACGCTCAAGGTTGTACAAGTAATTTGCTTCTTTTATTTTCATTTCTATCAACTGAAAATCACAGTCATTCGGTGGAAAGGAATGACCCGATACGACAAATTTTTGACTTAGACCACTTTCATAATGAACACTAAATGAATTCCTTATAACGTTGAAATTACAACCACCATATAACGGTTCATTTTTGACGATATCGTAAAAATTACATTCCATAAATTTACTTTAAAATAATATAGTGTGAAGTAATCAATAAACTCGTGTTTTGAAAATTTTCACTTAGACCACTCTCATAATTAACACTATTATGAATTCCATATAACGTTGAAATTACAACCACCATATAACGGTTCAATTTTAACGATATCGTAAATATTACATTCCATAAATTAACTTTAAAATAATATAGTGTAAAATAACTGATAAACTAATTTTTTGAAAATTTTCACTTAGACCACTCTCATAATTAACATTAAATGAATTCCATATAACGTTGAAATTACAACCACCATATAACGGTTCATTTTTAACGATATCATAAATATTACATTTCATAAATTAACTTTAAAACAATATGGTGTAAAATAACCGATAATCTCATGTTTTGAAAATTTCATTTAGACCACTTTCATAATTAACACTAAATGAATTCCATATAACGTTGAAATTACAACTAAACTACACAAATTACCAACAAATATAGTGGTTCATTATTGACGATATCGTAAAAATTACATTCCATAAATTTACTTTAAAATAATATAGTGTAAAATAACCGATAATCTCATGTTTTGAAATTTTCATTTAGACCACTTTCATAATTAACACTAAATGAATTCCATATAACGTTGAAATTACAACTAAACTACACAAATTACCTACAAATATAGTGGTTCATTTTTGACAATATCGTAAAAGTTACATTACATAAATTTACTTTAAAATAATATAGTGTAAAATAACCGATAATCTCATGTTTTGAAAATTTTCATTTAGACCACTTTCATAATTAACACTAAATGAATTCCATATAACGTTGAAATTACAACTAAACAACACAAATTACCTACAAATATAGTGGTTCATTATTGACGATATCGTAAAAATTACATTCCATAAATTTACTTTAAAACAATATGGTATAAAATAACCGATAAACTCATGTTTTGAAAATTTTCTCTTAGACCACTCTCATAATTACCTGCACATATGATTTTAGTGTCTCAGTCAAGTTTCCAAGCCATCTCATGGACCCCTTCTCCATCCCCATGGAAAGGTGGAACGCACCCCTGCACCTTTCGCTTGTTTGCACGGTGCAAGGAGGCAAACATACCGATCCACGGCAAACAACATCGAAAGCGTGGGCGGAACGAGCAACGTGGCCGCTCACTTTCCCACGCGTGCATCGAGTACGCGCGAGCGCAAAAAACCCGCCGACAGCTTTTTCGCGCGCCGACAAGATCGTTATCGTTATCGCGATCGAGGATCGCGGCAGCCGGTGTTTTCGCGTCCGTCCAGGCCCTTGTGTACTTTGCGCCCCGTCCTCCGCCGCTGATCGATCCCCCAACCATCGTCTTCGCCGGCCAATTTGCCACGCGAATCTTCCACCCTTCCGACCACTTCCAACTTCCTTCGGCATTACTCGCCTCACCGTGTACCGTGTCAATGATTACCCGAGATACACCGCGAGGGTATCGTGGATCGCATGTGGCCAGGGCCGAAGCAACTTTAAACACGTTCGCATTTGATATGTATATAATATTATATAATGTCGATGAAGAGGTTCCATGATGGTTTTTTTTATGCAGATCTAAGGTGAGGGAATGTTGCACGAAACTATATTTGATATAATATTATATAATGACGATGAAGAGGTTCGATGATGGTTTCTTTTATGTAGATTTGAAGTGAGGGAATGTTACACGAAACTATATTTGATATAATATTATATAATGTCGATGACGAGATCCGATGATGGTTTTTTTTTATCTGGATCTAAGGTGAGGGAATGTTGCACGAAACTATACTTGATATAATATTATATAATGTCTATGAAGAGGTCCGATGATGGTTTTTTTTGTGCAGATTTGAAGTGAGGGAATGTTACACGAAACGATATTTGATGTAATATAATATAATGTCGATGCCGAGATCCGATGATGGTTTTTTTTATCTGGATCTAAGGTGAGGGAATGTTACACGAAACTGTATTTGATATAATATTATATAATGTCGATGAAGAGGTCTGGTGATGATTTTTTTTATCTGGATCTAAGGTGAGGGAATGTTGCACGAAACTATATTTGATATAATATTATATAATATCGATGAAGAGGTCCGATGATGGTTTATTTTTATGTAGATCTAAGGAGAGGGAATGTTGCACGAAACTATATTTGATATAATATTATATAATGTCGATGAAGAGGTCCGATGATGGTTTTTTTTTTATGTAGATCTAAGGTGAGGGAATGTTGCACGAAACTATATTTGATGTAATATTATGTAATAACGATGAAGAGGTTCCATGATGGTTTTTTTAATGTGGATCTAAGGAGAGGGAATGTTGCACGAAACTATATTTGATATAATATTATATAATGACGATGAAGAGGTCCGATGATGGTTTATTTTTATGTAGATCTAAGGAGAGGGAATGTTGCACGAAACTATATTTGATATAATATTATATAATGTCGATGAAGAGGTCCGATGATGGTGTCTTTTATGTAGATTTGAAGTGAGGGAACGTTACACGAAACTGTATTTGATATAATATTATATATTGACGATGAAGAGGTTCGATGATGGTTTTCTTTTATGTAGATTTGAAGTCAGGGAATGTTACACGAAACTGTATTTGATATAATATTATATAATGTCGATAAAGAGGTCTGGTGATGATTTTTTTTATCTGGATCTAAGGTGAGGGAATGTCACACGAAACTATATTTGATTTAATATTATATAATGTCGATGAAGAGATCCGATGATGGTTTCTTTTATGTAGATTTGAAGTGAGGGAACGTTACACGAAACTATATTTGATATAATATTATATAATGACGATGAAGAGGTTCGATGATGGTTTTTTTTTTATGTAGATCTAAGGTGAGGGAATGTTCCACGACCCTATATTTGATATATATAAAATAATTTCGCAAAACTGAGATGTGTGGAGAGTTGATGAGGAGATCCTCTGTTGATGTTAATCTAAACCTAGTGTTAGAAAATATTCCACGAACCTATACTTGATGTATATAAAATAATGTCGCAAAACTAAGATGCGAGATGAGGTCATCTGTTGATTTTTTTATCTAAATCTAAAGTGAGAGAATATTCCACGAACCTATACTTGATATATATAAAATAATGTCGCTAAACTGAGAAGTGTGGAGAGTCGATGAGGAGATCCTCTGTTGATGTTAACCTAACCAAGTGTTAGAAAATATTCCACAAATCTAAACTGGATATATATAAAATATATATCCGAATATTCCGAATATGAAAAATTCGGGACTTTAATAATAAAGATATATCTGTCGAAGATTCACCTCAAATTTGAAATCAATCTATCGGTCAAATTCCGAGAAATACGCAAAACACTTTGTACCTAACCAACTTCCTATCTCAGAATCACAAAGCACACAATTTTTACAAATTAATAACTATCGCTATCAATTAATCTATCGAATGAACCTTTGTCCAAATTTAACAAATACGTGACCATCTAAAATTCAAGTAACCTCACGTAAATTATCACACAAATCAATACAAACAAATAAACAAGAATTTAAACCGCAACACTACGAATAATCCAAAATAATCTCGTTAATACCTTCTTTGTTCAGTTTTTCACCAGGAGTGTCGATGCCAAAACGTTTATGGCTTCATCGATTTCACGAATTTCGCCTCACGCCCGTATTACCGACCGTATAATAATCTCGACGAAAACGTGGAGAAAAGATGAATTTTTTCGCATCAGGATCACTTGGTTCGCGCGACACGCGTGCATCCGCAGGCGGAATGATTGCGAGTGACTTGCCGCCATTAATCCAGGCATCCGACCATCCGGGGGCAGAAAAACCGCTCTCTCCGTATCGTAATTTCGGATCTACACGAAAAATTCCTCGCGCGAACCTGATCGATCGGACTCGGCTTGGCCGTTCAGCGCGAGAGGATCGATCGATCGATCGATCGATGAAAAACGTCTATGGCGCTCAGCCTCGCAGCTTCTCTCTCCTCTCATTCGAGACTCTCTTCTCTCTCGGTCATTATCATCCGTATAATTACGCTCGTTCGCATGCCTAGAAGAGAAGACAACACGGAAATTCTGTCTAACACAAACGACACTCTCAACAACGCGTCAAAAATTAACACAAAATTATCAAAAATTGACCACGAAAACTCGTATCGAGAAAATGTGAAAAAATATTGTAAATATTTCGTGCTAATGATAAACGTGAAAATCTATTGCAAATATTGTAAATAATCTCGTAAATAATAATGTTATTACTATATTATGTTATTAATATATACTAATTTATTAGTATACATCACTATGAAAGAATGGGTTCTCTGCACCACTGTCATGTGTGAGAAGACTTTTCCTTCCTTCAACGTGACACATACGAGGATCAATGGAACACCATTGGTCTCAAAAAACCCATAGAGAAGAATTAGAAATCTACGAATCGTCAAAGAGCCAAAGTAGTGTCCAGTTTAGCATAGAAACCATAGGAAATTATGCAGTGCCGACCACCATCTCGTGTGAGAAGATTTTTCCTTCCTTCAACGTGACACATAGGAGAACCAATGGAACACCATTGGTCCCATAAAACCGACAGAAAAGAATTAGAAATCTTCGAATCATCGAAGAACCAAGATGGTGTCTAGTTTAGCATAGAAACCATAGAAAACTATGCCGTACCACAACCACCGTCACGTGTGGTCCTCGTCCTCTTCCTTCAACGTGGCACATACAAGGACCAATGGAACACCATTGGTCCCAAAAGACCCATAAAGAAGAATTAGAAATCTTCAAATCATCGAAGAACCAACGTGATGTCTAGTTTAGCATAGAAACCATAGAAAACTATGCCGTGCCGACCACCGTCACGTGCGATCCTCGTCCTCTTCCTTCAACGTGACACATACGAGGACCAATGGAACACCATTGGTCCCAAAAAACCCATAGATAAGAATTAGAATCTTCGAATCGTCAAAAAGCTAAAGTAATGTCTAGTTTAGCATAGAAACCATAGAAAACTATGCCGTGCCGACCACCATCACGTGTGGTCCTCGTCCTCTTCCTTCAAAGTGACACATACGAGGACCAATGGAACACATTGGTCCCAAAAAACCCATATAGAAGAATTAGAAATCTTCAAATCGTCGAAAAACTAAAGTAATGTCTAGTTTAGCATAGAAACCATAGAGAAAACTATGCCGTACCAACCACCATCACGTGTGGTCCTCATCTTCTTCCTTCAACGTGACACATACGAGGACCAATGGAACGCCATGGTCCCAAAAAACCCATAGGTAAGAATTATAAATCTTCGAATCGTCAAAAAGCTAAAGTAATGTCTAGTTTAGCATAGAAACCATAGAAAACTATGGCGTGCCGACCACCATCACGTGTGGTCCTCATTCTTTTCCTTCAACGTGACACATACGAGGACCAAGGGAACACCATCGGTCCCAAAAAACCCATAGAAAAGAATTAGAAATCTTCGAATCGTCAAAAAGCTAAAGTAATGTCTAATTTAGCATAGAAACCATAGAAAATTATGCTGCGTCGCACTCAACGTGTTAAAAATGACCATCACCTTACAGGATGAAGAAATTGATAAAGAGAGGTTTGTTAAGGGATACCATGACTCTATGGTGTGCATCGTGGCCGATTTCGAGGAAGATAAGCGTCGCGCGTCGACGGGGTTGATCGCTCGCGATATATCCAGATTGCCAAGCGTTTGGTCAATGTCTCCGACTACCTAGCGATAATGTCTGTATTAAATCATGGGACCCCGTGTATGTGGCTTGCACGACGTGGATGCTTAATTCTAGGAGGCAGATTCTTCGCGTAAAAGTCTCGATCGATTTCTGAAGGAGGATAACGAGTCCGGTATGAGAAATTGGACCGGCTCCAGGATCGATCGAGAAGTGGATGGACAGGAGTATGTAAATATCTCGTGGTAATTTATGCGAATCGAAAATGATGCTTGTAATAGGGTTAGCCAGATTAGCTGATTTTTCCACGGGAAATTGAGTTTGCGAATTTGAAGGAGTAAAAGTTTCTTCGGTGAATTGTAAGAGAGTTTTACTTTACTTTAAAGAGACTTTGAAATAATTATGGAATGACGAATAATTCGATTTTCGTTGATATAGGGGAATTAAAGAGATTTCGCGTTGAATTCGAATAGAGATTATTTCTTCGTTTGAGTAAAAGGGGTGTGCAATTATTTCGAGTAACTTTAATTGAAAGTTCGAACGATTAAAAATTCCTTCACTGAAATATATGAGAGTTTTATCCTGTTGCGTCGATTCGAAATAATTATCGTGCTGAAACGAAATAACGAATAATTCGACTCGTGTTGACGCAGAGGAATTAAAGAGATATCGCTTCCAATTCGAATAAAGATTATTTCTTTTTAATTGTGAATTCAAACGATTAAAAATTCCTTCCCGCTAAGCTCTAAGAGAGTTACTCTTCTTAATTCTAAATAATTATGGAAAAACGAATAACTCGACTTGAGTTGACACAGAGGAATTAAAGAGACTTCGCTCCGAATTCGAATAAAGATTATTACTTCGTTTAAGTAAATAAGTATATAATTATTTCGAATAAATTTAATTACAAATTTGAACGATTAAAATTTCATTCTGAACTCTAAAAGAGTTTTACTCTTCTTAATTCCAAATAATTACCGTGCTAAAACGAAATAACGAATAATTCGACTTGTGTTAACACAGAGGAATTAAAGAATTCACTTCAAATTCAAATAGTGATTATTCCTTTTAATTGTGAATTCGAACAATTAAAAATTACTTCACTGAACTCTAAGAGAGTTTTACACTTCTTACGGTAATTCGAAATAATTACGAAATAACGAATAGTTCTACTCGTGTTGATACAAAGGAATTACAAAACTTCATATCGAATTCGAATAGAGATTGTTCCTTCGTTCGAATAAACGGCTGTTTAATTATTTCGAGTAATTTTAATTACGAATTTGAATGATTAAGAATTCCTTCAATAAACTCTAAGAGAGTTTTACTCTTCTTAATTCGAAATAATTTTGAAAAAAACGAATAATTCGACTTGAGTTGACACAGAGGAATTACAAAACTTCGCATCGAATTCGAATATAGATTGTTCCTTCGTTCGAGGTAAACGGCTGTTTAATTATTTCGAGTAATTTTAATTACGAATTCGAACAATTAAGAATTCCTTCACTAAACTCTAAGAGAGTTTAATTCTTCTTAATTCGAAATAACATGCTGAAACGAAATAACGAATAATTCGACTTATGTTGACACAAAGGAATTAAAGATTCTTCGCTTCGAATTCGAATAGAAATTATTCCTTTTCAATTGCGAATTCGAATTATTAAAAATTCCTCCCCACTAAACTATTTTTTCTTAATTCGAAATAACTACCGCACTGGAACGAAATATCGAATAATTCGACTTATGTCGACATGAAGGAATTAAAGAGATTCGCTGCGAATTCGAATACAAATTTTTACATCGTTCGAGTAAACGGGTGTGTAATTATTCCGAGTAGCTTTAATTGCCAATTCAAACCATCAAAAATTCCTTTATTGAACTCAAAGAGAATTTTACTTTTCTTAATTCGAAATGATTACCGTACTGAAACTAAATAACGAATAATTCGACTCGTGTTGATATACAGGAATTAAAAAGTTCACTTCAAATTCGAATAGAGATTATTCCTTTTAATCGCGAATTCGAACGATTAAAAATTCCTTCACTGAACTCAAAGAGAGATTTACACTTCTTACGGTAATTCGAAATAATTACGAAATAACGAATAATTCGACTTGTGTTGATACAGAGGAATTAAAGAGACGTCCCTTCGAATTCGAATAAAAATTATTCCTTCGTTCGAGTAAATGTGTATATAATTATTTCGAATAACTTTAATTGTAAACTCGAACCATTAAAAATTCCTCCTTACTAAACTCTAAGAGCGTTTTGCACTTCTTACGATAATTTGAAATAATTATGAAAAAACGAATAATTCGACTCGTGTTAACACGAAGGAATTAAACAAACTTCGCTTCGAATTCGAATAGAAATTATTCCTTTTTAATTGCGAATTCGAACGATTAAAAATTCCTTCACTGAACTTTAAAAAAATTTCACTCTTCTTACGGTAATCCGAAATAATTACAAAATAACAAATAATTTGACTCGTGTCTACACGAAAGAATTACAAAACTTCGCATCGAATTCGAATAGAAATTATCCCTTCGTCGAGTAAACGTGTGTATAACCCTTCCAATTACCTTTAATTTCAATTATCTCTTTTTAATTAACATATTCCACTGATTATAAATTCTACCCCCAGGGGTACCGCTTCGTTTATTATTCCTTATCCGTTCTCCCTTTAAACGATCGTTACAAGCGTACCCTTATATCCCGCAGAAACAAAAGTCTGTGACACCTCAAAGACACAAACCAAGCACACATTCAGATAACAATATAAATATTCAAAAACACAGAGAACCATGAAGAAAACAAAACTCTCAGCTAAACAAGATATCGACGAAACGAACCAAGCAACCACGTAAAGACACGGTGTGCTGCAACGCTCCATTATTACCCCTATAGACGTATCCCGTTTGCAAATGAGAAAACAATATCGGATTACCAACACATTATCGCATCACCGACGTGTTCATCAGCGTAAATTGTCCACGTCACAGGGCTTTGCTCGAGAAGCGGAAAAATGCGTCGATTAACGTTAAACCCGATTACGCCTTGAGAAGCTCCGAAGATCCGCGATAATCGAGCATGTTTTGCTCTACGAATCGGAGGAATCGGCCCCCGGCACCGACCTTACGATTACTTTCTCTCCCTCCTGGTAATTACGGCAATTTTCACTATTTATAGGCGGTTCGGGGGAATAAAAGGAAGGATGGCTGGGCCGTATCTGGCGGAAGGTAGCACCTGGAATGCTCGGAAAATCGGGCCCTCCGGTGGATCAACGGCAGCCTCGTTCACAATTACCTTTATCGATGCTTTGTATCGCCGCCATTACCGCGTTCCGGATCGATAGTGCCCGGCACGACGTGTCGTTTAACAGCGGATTCCTTCCCTGAACCGACTTTATCCCGTGTAATTTTTTATTATTGAAAACCACCGAGAATCCCGGCGAAAATTTCCGAGGTGTTCCAACGGGTTGTTATTAAATTGATTATCTGGAATTTGGAGTTTTCTCCTTTTTACCGTGAAAGTTAAGTATCGCGAACGCTCGAGGGTATTCGGAGGGTTGCTACTGAAAACTACCCTTATCGAGATCTTTCAAATTCGCATAATCGAATACATAGAGGTAAATAGAAGTATTGGCAAAGAATGAGTGTTCAGATTCAAATGTTTATAACTATGAAAGAAATTGATGAGGAGGAGAATTTTCTGGACACGTGTATTTATTTATTATTTTAGTTTATTGTTTAAGAGAACAGTAATGTAAATAAAGTGACGTACGAAATAATAGTAAAAACATGTTTATTGAACGTTTTAAACGTGGACTATTAAATAATAAACTAGAATAATAATAAAATACACGTGTGAAACAAATTTCCTTCTTCGTCAATTTGTTTCACAATTATAAATTATTATTCTGATCCAATATTTGGATCATGCTATAGGAAACGATCATCTGTTAAATAAACACCGAGGAAATATTCAGGATAATAGAATATTGTAAGAAATACAGGCGGCCATCGATTGTCGCACATTCTACTTTCGCATAATTCGCTATTTCGCACATTTTTTAAAATTCATCTTTTCAAGCCTCTACGGTCGGATGGCCACTCATGATTATGTTCGATTTTCGCGTTGTGGAAATGTATGTCAATCGAACTTCAAACGTCACGCCATATTCTTTTTGAATATTTTTCTTGGATCATGCTATAGGAAACGATCATCTGTTACATAAACACCGAGAAAATATTCAAAATAATAGAATATTTTAAGAAATACAGGCGGCCCTTAACTTTTGCACATTCTACTCTTTTTACTTTCTTTATTATCTTTTTAAATTCATCTTTTCAAGCCTTTACAGTTGGATGTACCCTCTGAGGGGACACCGTGAGTCGAAGCAAGCTATAATTCGTGCATGTTGACAAATTTTGACCATCACGAAAGAATATGATCTCAATGGAGAACGTATATCTCAAATACGTAGTGCAATTCAGAAAGATACATCGTGTTATAGAAATCTTTATTCAGAAAAGAATAAAAAGAGTGGTATTCGACTATCTTCTAACTTGAAAAACGGTTTTCTGTCTCTACTTTCGAACATTCAACATTTGCACACAGTTTCAGAAACAAATTTATTATTATTATTATATTAATTCATATTAATATAATATATTATATTATAATTATACCACTTACGACTTTCGCACAGAATTTATTCCTGAAACTGTGTGCGAATGTTGAATGTTCGAAAGTAGAGAAAGAAAACCGTGTTCTCAAGTTAATAATAAATTAATATAATTGTACTATATTATATTATAATTATATTATAATTATACAGTGGTATAATTAATTAGAAGCCAACGTCACTATCTTTTATTAAGTATAAAAACAAATAAAGCTACGCAAATTCTGTTATTTTGCTTGAATTATTCAATTGCTCTAATCTATTCTGCCATAACAGACGTGTATTCCATTGTACTCCTAATATAATTCACAAAATTTTATTTCAAAATCTAACAAACAATTTCGTTATCTCTTAAAAAATAGATACAGAGTTAGCAAGGCTCATTTCTCACATATCTAGCATATATAAATATTTTTCGTATTCTCCTTTTATTCGATATTAGAAAACAGCGACAAGGTAAACGAACGACAAGCAAAAATTGGAATAAAAATAAAAAGACCGTATTATTATACTAACTATACTATATAATATTATACATATTATATATTATATAGTATAATATGTATTATACTATGTATTATACATTATATAATATACATAACTTACACTACTAACATTCGAATTAAATTCAAATTCCAATTGAGTACAGTACCCATCAATTCACAAGCGAACGAGGGCAATTGAAACGTCATAGAGTACGCAATTATTTGCAGAGAACCTCGAGCTACCACGTGAAAGCTGCTAATTTCAATTTGCAACGAACCTGGAAGGGTTCCGTGAACTTCCGGCGGCAGAATCGCGAAAGCTAAGCGCCACGAAGACGGAGCATGAATTCGAAGAAATAATTAACAGTTCGCGGAATGGTAATTTGCCACATAGTAGCACGATACTTCCTTCTTCGGGAACGTGACCCATTATGCAGTTATCCGTATCTACTGCAACATTACGGTAATTCAAGCAACGATTGTTCCTTTTAGATCCGTCCCGTGTTGCATAACTCGCGTGGTGGTATCTAGAAGGTTTGAAAAATCATGCGAATCGAAATAATCTCCTTTCAGAGGAAAGGAACGTTGCTGAACCGCCATAGGGAATATTCCTGTAACTCGAAATACCCAAAAGCGACGCGTCTTTAAACAGCGAGATACGCGAACCTATGATCAACTCTTCAACCTATCCGATTGCACAATGGTTGTTGCGTGTTGTGTGCGTCTGCCAGAGAAACACGGCAAGAAATGGTCCGATGATGCTTGACATTCGCTGCACGGGATGATGCTAGTCGTTTTACCGTCAGCTGAGATTTATGTTTATATTTGCATACGTTCATCGCCCACCGTGCTTCTTCGTTGGAAGCTTGCTTATTTTGTGATACCAAGAGTGATTTGAAAAAGAAAATCGACGAAAGTTGATTTTAAATCTGAGTATTGATTGAAAATTTCGTCCGAATTCTAATAATTTTAACACTAAACCTACCACGGTCAAAATGACCGGTGAATAGTAAGGAAGTAGAAGCTCAAAAAATAGAATAATATGAGAGATTGAGAAAATGATTATACATATATTAGAAGAAAATTCGCGAAGAAGTGATTAAGATAATAAAATTGACGCGAAATTTTTAATAAAAACTTGGGAAATAGTGATTTAAACCATTGGTAGGATTTTCGGAATTAAAAGATACGCTCTAAAGATAAAATAAAAATAAAAATATTTCCACGTATATTGCGACATTTATTCCTAAATGGTTAATAATCGTAAAAATCGGTGTAAGGAAGACCAGGTCATCCCATAAATTCGTTTATACTCTTTCTATCTAAAATTATATGCCGAATAAGTGTTTAAATATTTTAAAAAAATCTAGTCACCCTTTTGTTCTATAACTTCTTCCTATTTCGTTGATATTGGATCGTTCGGAAAGTTATTTCGCTTTTTTCCCAGCAGAGAAGCTAATTGTATTTTTTCACAACCAACTTCACACTTCAGCCACATAAAAAAAATTAATAAAAAAAAAGCGAAATGACATTCCGAACGTCGCAATACAATTTCCTTTTATTCAAAATCGAATAAAAATTTAGGAAAGAGATCGCGTATCTTCGGAAAATAACGAAGAAAAATTGTCGGAAGATGGTCGACGTTTCTTTCGGTCACTGTTTGTTTTGATAGCTAGAAATTCGAGTAACGAAGTGAAATATCGAAACGAACCACCTCGCTTCGCGTCGATTCAAAATCCAATGTCCTTTCCTTCGAAATGGAACAAAAAGTTAGGAAAAAGATCGCGTTTTCTTCGTAAAATAACGGAGAAAAATTGTCGGAAGATCAACATTTTCTTCGGTCATCGTTCGTTTTGGAACTTTGAAGTTTGAATAACGAGTAAAATATAGAAACGAACTACTTCGCCTCGCATCCATCTAAAATACAATTTCCTTTTCTTCGAAATAAAAAAAAAAAATTAAGGAAAAAGGTTGCCTTCATAAAATGACGGAGGAAAATTGTCGGAAGATCAACGACGTTTCTTTCGGTCACCGTTTGTTTTGGAACTTTGAAGTTTAAATAACGAGTGAAATGTAGAAACGAACTACTTCGCCTCGCATCCATCTAAAATACAATTTCCTTTTCTTCGAAATAAAAAAAAAAAATTAAGGGAAAATGTTTCCTTCATAAAATAACGGAGGAAAATTGTCGGAAGATCAACGACGTTTCTTTCGGTCACCGCTTGTTTTGGTAGCTAGAAACTCGAGTAACGAGTGAAATTTCGAACCACCATAACTCGTGTCTATTCAAAATATAATTTTCTTTCTTTCGAAACTGAAAAAAAAAAAAAATAAAGAAAAAGATTGCGTTTCTTCGAAAAATAACGGAGAAAAATTGTCGGAAGATTAATAACGTTTCCTTGGGTCACCGTTTGTTTTGGTAGTTAGAAGCTGGAGTAACGAGTGAAATATCGAAACGGACCATCGCGGCTCACATCCATCCAAAATACAATTTCCTTTCCTTCAAAATTGACAAAAAATTCAGGAAAGAGATCACGTTTCTTCATAAAATAACGAAGAAAAATTATCGGAAGATCAACGACATTTCCATCGGTCACCGTTTGCTTTGATAGTTAGAAACTCGAGCAACGCGCAAAAAAATCGAATCGAACCACTTCGCGTCGATTCAAAATCCAATGTCCTTTCCTTCGAAATCGAACAAAAATTCAGAAAAAAGGTTTTCTTCGTAAAATAATGAAGAAAAATTGTCGGAAAATCGTCAACGTTTCTTTCAGTCACCATTTCGTTTGGTAGTAAAAACTTTCCGAACGACCCAACAGTTCCTAAAATGCGATGCAAAATATAAATAGCGATGCGGAACGAACTTATGGTATCACCTAATAGAATAACTCGTTCCGCATTCGTCATTATCCTTAAATGATTCGACACGTTACCTTTCCCTCTTCATAACGCGGCCAATTTACCTCGGGCGGGACTCGCTTTATTCAAAGCACACGATCAATTACCGGCAAACACCCTTCTTCCATTTACCCGAGCGAATGCTTGGTCACCGAGCAAACTATAGTTTACAGAGGATTCCGGAATCGCGAGCCTCGTCGCGTAACTATCTCGACGATTTCAATCGTCCGGGATACAGCAATTAAACCAGTTCTTCTCCCGTGTTCCCGGCGCTCCGTGAAAACTCATGATCGCTCTAGTTCAGGTTAAACACACCCCGACACGCGATCCAATATTTATCAAAGGAAGGGAGGAAAGTGGCGGGCAGTGTTGCACGTCCGGATACAAAATCGCAGCAGGAGATGGCAAACGAGGCGACCAAACTGCCGGAATGTAGCCGCCATCTGTTCGCCCCTCGCGTTTCTTTATCGAGCCAGCATTACGCGCCATCTTGGCGCTACCGATCTTTCTGTCCACCCGACATCGCTGGTAATAAGCTTCGAGATTAGAATTCGAGGCGAGATACGAGGTCGAGCGAAAGAAATTCCAGTTAAAATTGCAGTTTACAGAGATATTTTTGTGAAGTAGGATTTGTTTGGAGATTGCTTGGTTTCGAAATTGGGAAAATGATTCTATCGCGACGAGTGTATTATTTTTGGGAGTAATTGCGAGGTTTTATGGAATTGCGAATTCTAGAAAAAATTGCAATTCACAGAGTTGTTCTCACAAGAATAACGGATGTTCTCCTGAATTGGGATTTGTTTGGAGATTGTTTGGTTTCGAAATTGGCAAACAGAGATACGTGGATCAGTCGTTTGAGATTGTTCCGATTCTGTTGCGACGAGTGTGTTATTTTTTAGAGTAATTGAAAGGTTTTATGGAAACGCGAATTCTAGCTAATATTGCAATTCACAGAGTTATTCTCATGAATTGGGATGTGTTTGAAGATTGCTTGGTTTCAAAATTGGCAAACCAATTCTGTCGCGAAGAGTGTGTTACTTTTTAGGAGTAATCGGAAGGTTTTATGGAAACGCGAATTCCAGGAAAAATTGCAATTCACAGAGTTGTTCTCACGAGAACAACGCACGCTCGTGTGAATTGGGATTTGTTTGGTGATTATTTGGTTTCGGAATTGGCAAATCGAAACACGTGGATCAGTCGTTTGAGATTGTTTCGATTTTTTCGCGAAGAGTATGTTATTCTTTTTTTTTTTTTTTTTTTTTGAGTAATCGGAAGGTTCTATGGAAACGCGAATTCCAGTCAACCTCCAATTTCGACGAATTATCGCTGGATGATCGTTCGAATCTTGAACAACGTTTGTCCTCGTGAATTGGGATTTGTTTGGAGATTGTTTAGTTTCGAAATTGACAAACAAAGACACGTGAATCAGTAGTTTGAGATTGTTCTCATTTTCTCGCGACGAGTGTGTTATTTTTTGAAGTAATTGGAAGGTTTCATGGAAACGCGAATTCCAGTTAAAATTGCAATTCATAGAGTTGTTCTCACGAGAACAACAAATGTTTTTGTGAATTGGGATTTATTTCGAGATTGTTTGGTTTCGAAATTTACAAACCCAGAAACGTGGATCAATCGTTTGAGATTGTTACAATCTTTTTCGCGACGAGTGTGTTATTTTTTTGACTAATCGGAAGATTTTGTAGAAACGCAAATTCCAGCTAAATTCCAATTCCGTCGAATTATCGCTGAATGATCGGTCAAGTCAAATCTCGAACGACGAATATTTTCGTCAATCGGGATTTGTTTGGAGATTGTTTAGTTTAGAAATTATCAAACCGAGACACGTATATCAGTCGTTTGAGATTTTTCTTTAACGTAATTTTAAGATTTTACGGAAACGCGAATTGTCGTTTCATATTTGAAGATAGAAATTATTTAATTGCAAATAATTCTCGAAACATCTATGGTTAGTGCTTAACAGAGTATTCTCGATCACTTAGAAGAAATCTGATCCCAGAGAGATTTGTCCGTGAAACATCTCGCACGCGAATCCAATAATTTTTAAAACCGGAAACGTCAGATTATATTTCACTGTTTTCAGATTCTTCGCGGGTTAAAACACGCGATTTATCTATCGGAGAAATAATCGAAGTATTCGAGGAATGTGAGTTACAAATGTTGAATTTCGATTTCCTTATGCCCGCGAGAAATTCCTTCGACTAATTTACCGGGGATGTTGGCGGAAACGCGAAAGATGATAATAAATACACGCGCGAACGCTTTTATTCCGATGCGAAATTCCGGTTTGCGAAAGTCGATTCGAAATCTCCCGGACTTATTTGAAATTCATGTCGTGCGAAAGGAATTCCCGGGATTATTCTTTAACGGCCTATTGCTACTCTGTTAATGAATAATATTTAATATATTCAAAGTGAAAACAGTCACGACCACATTCCTCCGTGATCGATCTGATATGGCGTTTATGCTCTACTGAATCCCGGATTACGCGGATGACCTCTTTCGATTGTAAAGGCTAGAGAAGCAATGATAAAACGCTCGTAATGTAATCGTTGAATCACGGCTTTCTCCGAGGTGCTATGCTGGACTTCATAAAAATAGATGATCGCTATTATACGCAAGAGAATGAGATCGTTTAAAATAAAGAACTGTATTTGTTGCGTAAATTACGAATTTCGATATTACCCATATTGCAAATATATCTTCAAACGTAATTCAAACTTCTTTTTCTTTTTTGATCATGTTATTTTTTCATGTTATACTTTATGTTGCTATTTTTAATAATAAAATTTAATTTGTATATTTGAATATTAAATTCATTGCAATTTTCTGCTGTATTAAAAAAGAGATAGAGGCAAGATTAGGGAATTTCTTTTAAATTATTCGCTATTTGGACTAAATGAAGAAATAATTCAATTCTATAACGATCTAACAAAAATTTCATTGACATAGTTGAAGGAAATATGTGCGCAACTTCATCTAAAATATAGAATCGTATTCTTCTTTTGATATTACCAATATTACAAATATGTCTTCAAAGGTAATTCAAACTTCTTTTCCTTTTTTCTCTATGTTATTTTCCGCATAATCAAATAAATTATGAGGATAAAATGAATTTGAATTTTGAAAAAATATATATTTCATGTTGCTATTTTTAATAATAAAATTAAATTTGTATATCTGAATCTTAAATTCAGTGCACTTTTCTGCTATATTAAGAAAGAGATAGAGGCAAGATCAGCGAATTTCCTTTAAAATTATTCGTCATTTCGACTAAGCTTAGAAACGATTCAATACGATAACGATTCAACGAACATTTCATTGAAATACCCAAAGAAAATACGCACGCAATTCCACCTAAAATACAGAACTGTATTCTGAATATATTTTCAAACGGAACTAGAGCTTCTTTTTCCTTTTTTCTCTATGTTATTTTTCGCATAGTCAAAGAGAGATATTGACACAGCTAGCGAATTTCCTTTAAAATTATTCGCTATTTATACTAATCGTAAAAACAATTCAATTCGATAACGATCCAAGGAATATTTCATTGACATAGCCAAAGGAAATATGCACGCAACTCTACCTGAAATAAAGAATCGTTATTCGTTGTGTGAA
>NW_027471289.1:0-27077 GCF_051020765.1 Lasioglossum baleicum
TGCGCTTTCGTACCGCTGAACACGGAGTTATAGTCCCGATACAGAGGGTCCGTTTTTTGGAGCGTAAGGCGTTCTGTAGGAAGTAGTTTTTGTAACACTACATGAATAGGTAATGCTGCATAACGGCTTCACGGCCTGCTTTAATACTCATACCGTGAATTATGGTGTCTATTGCCCATAGTGTGGAGCGGATTTACTCCCGGAATACCTGGCTTGCCCCTCCGAATCATAGGATATGTCAAGATATTGACTAAGCCGATCCACTCTCAAGGATTGTGGTAACGGTCTCGAAAGGTTAGATCATCAATCTTCTATTTCAAACATGAAGTTAACGTGCCCGTCACTAAAATGAATATTAATTTATTTCGACGAACACGGCGTTAAACTCCCGATACGGCGGGTTATATTCTCGGAAGGAAAGGACTTCAACAAAAAGAGTGACTGTATACCAATTGATAATGATCGGCGACTGCATGCCTCTCTAGTTTACTGTTCATACCTTGAATTATGGTGTCCAGTGCCTATATAATACAGCGGATTGATTCCCGTAATGACTTGTTTCACTATCGGAATAAAAGGACGGTTTTGAAGCTGTTGCCGTAGCTATGCAACTCTCAATGAAGGTGGAAACGCTGTCGAACGACGTAACTTCCGATCTTCTTATTAATACATGAATTTATGGTCACTAAAATGGGTACCAATTTGATTCTCTGTGCACTACGTAATACTCTCGATACAGCGGGTTAGACTTTCTGAGGGTATGGAGTTCAGTAATGCGGTTGACTTTACACAAATTGGTATCGTTCTTAGACGTTTTGACGCTACAACTTTAACATTCAAGCCGGGAATTAAGGTGACTATTGCCAACACTGTTCTGCGGGTTTACGTCCGGAATACCTGGTTTGACTTTCGGAATCACAGAATATGTTATTGACTTACACTTTCGACCCTCAATGAGGGTGGTAACGTTCTGGGTCAGTCTGCCTCCCGGTCTTCTATTCAGACATGAAGCTAAGATGCCCATCACTATAATGTTTACTACTTTGCTTCTCGGAACATGAAGTAATACACTCAATATAGCGGGTTAGCATTACGGAATGTAAGGCCAACTGTAAGGAGTTGAGGTTGTGTTCCTATGAATATGTAACGCTCTACAACGGTTTGAAACTGTAGATTAATATTCGTACAATGAATTAATGTGTCTTTTGCCATTACTGATCCGCGAATTTATCACAGGGATACCTGCTTCAAGTTTCGGAACCACCGGATAGGTTATGTTACTGACAAGGCTGTGCGACTGGCAAAGAAGGTGGTACCTTTCCCGAAGGGTTAGACACTCGATTTTGGAAATCGTACATCAAATTGAGGTGTCCGTCTGGTATAATGCCTACTAATTTAGTTCTCTAACCACTGAGTAAATCACTTCCTACAGCAGGTTAGGCATCTCGTAGGGTAAGGTCTTCGGTAAAGCTATTGATGTTATAGCAATTGGTAACGTTCTCAAATGGTTTGACGCTGTATAGTTAATTTCCGAACCGCGAATTAAGTTGTCTACTACCAATAGTATTCAGCCTATTTACTCCCTGGACACCTGGTCTGACTCTCGGAATCGCTGAACACGTGAAACTATTGTGTTACATGTGCGATTTTACAATGAAAATGATAACGTTCACGAACGGTACAACGCTCGACCTTCTCATTCATACATGAAATTAAGGTGCCCTTCACTGCAACGACTACTAGTTTGTATCTCTGTTTACGACGTAATTCTCTGCATATATCGGGTTACAATCTTGGAGGGTAAGGTTTTCTTTAAATCTTTTAACAATATGCCTATATGTAACGGTCTTCGAATGATTGAATCTGTACTTTAAAATTCTAACCGTGGCCTATGGTATATATTGCGAATACTGCGCAGCGAATTTGCTCCCGTATTTTCTGGTTTGATTCTCAGAATCCCTGGATAGGTGAAGCGATTGATTTATTCGATCGAATCGGAAAGAGGGTGGTAACGTTCACGACCAGTTTGACCATCGATATCCTAATTCATACATGAATTTAAGGTGCCGACACTTAAGTGTATACTAATGTGTTTCTTTAAACTCGAGGATATACTCTCAATGAAGCGGGTAAGTTTCGCGGACGATACGTCCTAGTGTAGAACGTTTGACTTTGTCGCAATTGGTATCGTTCACAAACGGTTTGACGCCCTATTTTAATATTCACTGCGCTAGTTAAGGTATCTATTACCAATGCTCCTCAGCGCATTTACCCTCGGATCACCTGGTTAGTCTCTCGGAATCAAAGCATTGTTGGAGCTATTGACTTATCCGTCCGTTTCTCAATGAAGGTGGTAACGTTCTTGAAGCGTCTGTCCCTCGATCGTCCTATTCATACATGCAAACATGGAGTCCATGTGCCAAAATGATTACTAATTTGTTCCGGTGAAAACTGAGGAAGCCAAGCGCTATAGCGGGATGGGATCCCGGAAGGTAAGGCCTGCCGTAAAAAGTATGACTCTATGCCAATTCGTTACGGTTTCACTCTGTAGTTTAATATTTACACCGGGAGGTAGGATGTATAACGCCAATATTGTACAGCGTATTTACTCCCTGAATATCTGGTTTGACTCTCTCAATCGGAGGATACGTGAAAATATTGACTTACCCGATCATCTCTTCCAGAAGGTGGCAACGTTCACGAGCGGTTCGACCCTCGATCTTCTAATTCATACATGAAGTTAAGGTGCCCTCACTGAAATTAAGACTAACATCTTTCTCCATTCACGAAAGTATACTCTCGATGTAGTTGGTGAGGTTTGCGGGTGGTATGGCCATCGGGAAAACCTTTGACCTAATACCAATTGGCAACGCTCTCAAACGGTTCGTCGCTCTACTGTAATATTCATGCCGCGAATTATGGTGTGTATTGCCAATACTTCTCAGCGGGCTTACACTTGGTTGTCCAGGGCTGACCCTCGAAATCGCAGGGTAAGTTAAGCTAGTGTCTTAGCCATTCGCCTCTCGCAGAAGGTCGTAACATTTCCCAACGCTGCGACTCTCGATATTATAATTCACACATGCAATTCTGGTGCGCGTCTCAAAAATGTACACTAGCTTATACATCTGAACACGTCGTTATACACTGGATGCAGCCGGTCAGTTTTTCGGAGGGTCAGGCATGCTGTGAACAGTTTGACCCTACAGGAGTAGGCGATGTTCTAGACCGGGTTGACAGCCTGCTTTAAAATTCAAACCGTCAATGAAGGTGTTGTTGGTATTTATGTACAGCGAACATGCTACCGGAATAACTGGTTTTACTTTCGGAATCAGCAGATATTGCCCGGCTATTAACTTAGCCGATCTTATCTCACAGAAGGTGGCAACGTTCTCGAACGGTTTGACCCCCGATCTTCTAATTCACACACGATATTAAGGTGCCCGTCACTAAGACGTGCACGAACTTGCATCTCAGTACACGAAGTCATACTCTTGATACAGCGGGTTAGGTTCTCGGATCCTAAGGTCTTCGGTAATTCGTTTGTATTTATACCAATGGGTAGAATTCTGAAACAGATTGTCCCTCTACATTAATATTGCGGCCGCGAATAAATGTGTCCATTGCCAACTCAATACACTGGATTAACTCGCGGAATATCTGGTTTGATCATCAGAATCACTGGATAGGTGAAGCTATTGACTCAGCCGTTCGAATCTGAAAAAAGACAACGACTTCGAACGGGTTGAAACTCGATGTTCTAATTCGTATTTGATAGCAAAGTGTGCCTCTGTTATAACGTCAACACAATTGCGTCGTGGGCACTAACAAGTCAGTCGCTGCAGCGGGATAAGTTCCAGGAAAGCATGGTACCCGTTAAATATTACTTATATCAATTCGTAATGTTTTCCGACGGTTTGACTCTCAACTATATTATTTATGCCGCGAATTGAGGTGTCTGTTTCCAATAATATTCAGCGCATTTACGCATAGAATACGTGGTCTGACTCTCGCAATCACTGGATAGGAAATGCTATTGACTTAGACGTTCGATTCTCAGAGAAGGTGGAAACGATCTCTAACGGTCCGACCCTCGATCTTTAATTTCATGCATGACATAAATATGCCCGTCACTAGAATGCATATCAAATTTCTTCTCTGAGCACGAGGTTATGCTCTCAACTCAGCGGGATATATTGTCGGAAGTCAGGTTTTCGGAGAAAGGTATTACTTTATATTAACTGATAATGTTCACCGGCGGTTTGACTCAGTACCTTAATATTTATACCAGGAATTGTGGCGTTTATGGCCAATATTCTTCACTGGATGTACTCCCGGGTACCAGACTTGAATTTTGGAATCGCAGGATATGTGAAGCTATTGACTTAGCCGTCCGAACCTCACAGAAGGTGGTAACTTTCTGAAACTGTTCAACCCTCGACCCTGTAATACGTACATGAAATTAAAGTGCCAGTCAGTAAAATGTGTACTAACTTACTTCACTGGACACGAAGTTACACTCCCGACACGGGGGGTTAGCTTCACAGAAACTAAGGTTTGCGGTAAAATGGTTTGAATCTATACGAATAGGTAAAACGCTACAACGGTTTGCTGATCTGCTTGAATATTCAATCTGGAAATTAAGGTGTCTATTGGCAATGCTGTTCAGCGGACGTACTCCTTGAATTCTAGGCCTGACCCTCAGAATCACTGAATAGGTGAAGCTGTTGACTCAGCAATTCAATACGCACAGAAGGTGGAAGCGTTATCGAAAGGTTAGATTCTCGAGCTTCTTTCGCATACATGAATTTAAGGTGCCCGTCACTAAAAGGTATTGTACTTTCTTCCAATAAGCACGATGTTATACTCCCGATACAGCGGGATCGCTTCTCGTAAGGAAAGACCTTCGGAAAAAAGTTTGACTCTTAACCAATAGGTAACGTTTTACAACGTATGGACATACTACTCTAATATCCATACCGTAAGTTAAGGTGTCTATTGCCACTAGTCTTCAGCGGACTTATTCCTGGAAAACTAGGCTTCTCTCTCGGAATCGCAGGATAGGTGAATCTGATAACTCAGCCGTTCGACTCTCAATGAAGGTAGTAACGTTCCCGAACGGTTTGTCCCTCGATCATCTAATTCAAACATGAAATTATGATGCCCGTCACTAAAATGTATATTAATTTCTTCTCTGAACACCATGTTATACGCCAGATACAGCGCCTTATGCTATCGGAGCGTAAGGTCTTCGGTGAAAGGTTTGACTTTATACTAGTTGGTTATTTTCTTCGATGGATAGACACTCTATTATAATATTCATACAGTGAATTATGGCATCTACTGTCAATACTGTTCAGAGGATTTATTCCTGGAATAGCTGGCTTAGGTCTAGGAATTACTGGATGGGTGAATCTACTGACTTCACCGTTCCATTCTCAAAGAAGGTGATAGCGTTCCCGAATGATTTGACTAGAAATTCTTGTATTCATACATGAATGTAGGGCTTCCGTCTGCTAAAAAGTCTATTAATTTGTATCGGTGAACACTAGGCAACACATTCGGTGTAGCTGGTTAGGTTCTCGGAAGGTAAGGCCTTCGGTAAGGCGTATGACTTTATACCTATTGGTAACATTCTCAAGCGGTTTGACTCTGTACATTAATATTCAATCCGTGAATTAAGGTGTCTATTGCCATAACTGTGCTGCCGATTTACATCGGGCATACCAGGCTTGACTCTCGGAATCACAAGGTAGGTGAAGCTATTAACTCAGCTGTTCCACTCCCAAAGAAGGTGGGAACAGCCTCGATGTGATTGAAGCTGGATCCGCTAATTCGTAGGTGGAATTAGGGCGCCTGTCACAGAAATGAAAACTTATTTCTTTCTCCGAGCACGAAGTTATACGCCCGAAACGGCTGGTAGTTTCTCCGAAAGTAAGGCCATCGGTAATGTGTTTAAGTTCATACCAATTGGCAATGCTCTCAAATGTTTTGACAATCTACTTCAATAGTCATACCGTGAAAAAGGATGTCTATTGCTAATAGTGCTCCGCGTATTTACTCCAGGAATACCAGGGTTGGCTCTCGGAATCACAACTATATGTGATGCTATTGCCTTAGCCGTTCAAGTCTCAAAGAAGGTAGCAACGTTCTCGAATGGTGTGACACTAGATCTTTTAATTCATTCGTGAAATTATGGTGCCCGTTACAAAAATGTATACGAACTGGTATCTTTGATAACGATGACATACTCTCGATAACGCGGATTAGGTACTCGGAGGGTCTTCGTCAAAACTTTTGACATTATACCAATAGGTAATGTTCTACAATGGTTGGGCTCGGTACTTTAATATTCATACCGTGAAATGGGGTGTCTAAGGCCAATACTCTTACGCGGATTTTCTCTCGTAATTCATAGTTTGATTCTCGGCATCACAGAATGCGAGTAGCTATTGATTTAGACGTTCACTTCCCAAATAAAGTTGTATCGTTCTCTAACGGCTTGACCTTCGATCTTCTAACTCATACATAAAATTAAGGTGCCCGAAACTTAAAAGTATAATTGGCTTCTCTGAACACGAAATCGTACCCTCGACACAGCGTGATATCTTCTCGAAAGTTAAGGCCTGCATTGAAAGATTTACTATATAAATGTACGTAACGTTCTACCACGGTTTGACTCTCGATTTTGTTACTCCTGCATGAAAATACCGTGACCCGTTGCCAAAATGTCTACTGATTAGTTTTTGCGTGAATAGTATGCAAGACACTTCCTACAGCGGGTTTGGTTCTCGGAAGCCTTGGTATTCGGTATAAATAATGGCTTTATACAAATTGATAATGTTCTCCGACAGTTTGAATATCTAACTTAATTTTCAGAACGTGAATTAAGGTGCCTATTACCAGTACTGTTCAGCGGATTTACTTCGGGAATACCAAGTTTGACTGTCGGTACAGCAGGACAGGTTATGCTATTCACTATAATGTTCGACTCTCAAAGACGGTGGTTACGTTTTCGAACGGTTTAGCCCTCGATCCTCTAACTTATATACGAAAATGAGGTGCCCGTCACTCAAACGAATACTAACAGCTTTCAACAGCTAACCAGTGAATGCAGGGCCCTACCGGTCATACCCCTCGTAAGGACACCTTACTTCCTGAATGAGGTGCTTGCTCACCTCGACCTAGGTTTGGCCGACTCGGGCACCGTGGGTTCGTCAAATCCATACTGCAATGGAACCAGAGGCCCCACCGCAGCCCCAGCGGGGTGTGTTCTCGGTCAACGTGTGTCGGAGTTTTACGTGCGGTACCTGCCACATGGGCTTGGTCCACACGGCCCCCATTGGCGCGGGATTGGGATACGCCCAATCTGCGCAGTGTGTGGCGCACCTTTCCACACACATACCGATTAGCCCGCGGACCGCAAGTACCGCGGCGCCAACTTTGTGTCGGACGAGGCCATTCTAAATCCCTACTGGCTTTGCAGGCCAGCGCCAGAGCTGATCTCACGCAGCTCACCCGCGGAGGATCTAACCCGTCCGAAGACGCGGTCCTCTAACCCGCGATATGTGCTTGTCACTGCCCCCTCGAGGCCAACCCAAGCAACCGGCGTGGGGGTCGTACCGAAGCCCGCCAACCCCAGGGCTCGAACCGGTTCCCGAGGTACCAGTGAATGTAGGGCCGTACCGGTCATACGCCTCGTTAGGACACCTTACTTCCTGAATGAGGTGCTTGCTCACCTCTGCCTAGGTTCACCGACTCGGGCACCGTGGGTTCGTCATACCCATACTGCAAATGGACCAGAAGGCCGACCGCAGCCTCTGCGGGGGTGTTCTCGGTCAGTAAGGTATTGGGTATAAAGAATGTCTTTATACCAATTCGTAGGGTTCTCCGACGGTTTGACTCTCAACATTGATATTCCTGCCGCCATTGAAGGTACGTACTGTCAATACTGGTCAGAGGATTTAATGTCGGTATACCTGGTTTTACACTTGGTATCACAGGATACGCGAGGCTGTTGGCATAGCTGTGCGACACTCAGGAATGGTGGTAACGTCCTCCACGGTTTGTCTCTCGACATTGCTACTCATGAATGAAAATAAGGCGTCCCTCTACCAAAATGTCTGCTGATTTACTTTGGCATGAACTGTATGCAAACACTCCCTACAGAGGGTTTGGTTCCCGGAAAGCAAGTTATTCGGTATAAGGAATGACTTTATACTAATTGATAATATTTTCCGACAGTTTGAATTTCTAACATAATTATCAGAATGTCAAATATGGTGTCTATTATCTGTATTATTCCGCTGATTTACTCCTGTAGTACACGGTTCGACTCCAAGAATCGCGGGGTATGTGAAGCTAGTGACTAAACTGTGGGACTATCAACGAATGTGGCAAATTTCTCGAACGGTTTTTCACTCCATCTTCTTATACATAACGAAATTAATGTAGCCGCCACTGAAATGTTTACTAGTTTGTTTCTCAGAACATGAAGATATACCTTCGATGCGGCGGGTTAACTTCTTCGAAGGTAAGGCTATATGGAATGGGTTTAAATCTATCCCAGTAGGTAACGTAATACAGTGGTTAGACGGTCTGCATTAATATTCAGACCGTGTATTAAGGTGCCGATTGCCAATATTGTTCCGCGTATTTACTCCCGGAAAATCTGGTTTAACATCCGGAATCACAGAATGTATGAATCTATTGACTTAATTGTTCGAGTCTCAAGGAGGGTGGTAAAGATCACGATCGGTTCGGCCATCTATCCTCTAATTTATACATGAAGCTAAGGTGCCTATCATTGAAATGAATACTAGTTTCTTCCTCTGAACGCGAGGTTATACTGTCGGTGAAGCGGAAGATGTTCGCGGAAGGTACGTTCTACTGTACAATGTTTGACCTTATCGCAGTTGGTAACGCTCTCAAACGGATTGAGGCTCTTCTTTAACATTAAAACCAGGAAATTACGGTGTCTATTGTCAATATTCTTCAGCGGGTATACTCCTGGTATACCTAGTGTAACTCTTCGAACCACAGGAAAGGTGAAGCTATTGTGTTATATGTGGCATTTCACGAAGATGGTGGTAACGTTCTCGAATGGTTTCATCATCGATCTTCTCATTCGTACATGAAATTATGTTGCCCCTCACCAAAATGTACGCTAACTTGAATCTCTGAGTACGAAATTATACTCTCGATGTAGTGGGTTCAGTTTCCGGGACTGTAAGGTCTTCGGTAAAATGTTTGGCTTTATATCAATTGGTAAGTTTCTCAAACGGTGTCACGATCTATTTTAATAATCAAACATTGATCGAAGGTGTCGACTGCCTCTAGTGTACATCGTATTGACTCCCGAAATGCCTGGTTTGTTTCACGAAGTCGCAGGACAGTTGAAGCTATAGACACAGCCGTTCGAATCTCAAAGAGTGTGGTAACGTTCTCGGACGGATGCACACTCGATCTACTAATTCATACAGGAAATTAGGGTGCCCGTCAATAAAATGTATACTAATCTACTTCTCCGAACACGAAGTAATTCTCCCGATACAACGCGCTTGGTTCTCGAAATGTAAGGTATTCGGTGAAATAATGTCTTCATACTTATTGGTAACGTCCGCAATCGGATTGACTCTCGACTTTAATATTCAATCCGTGAATTATGGTGTCTAGGGTCAAAACTGTGCTGCCGATTTACATCGGTCATACCAGGCTTGACTTTGGGAATCACAGGATTGGTGTCGCTATTGACTTAGCGGATCGATCCTCAAAGAAGATGTAAAAGTTCTCGAATGCTTTGACCATCCACCTTTATATTTCAAACTTGAAATTAAGTTGCCCTTCACTAAAATGTATACTAATTGGCTTCTCTGAACACGGTGTTATACTCTCAATACAGCGGGTCAGTTTTTCGGAGTGGTTTGACACTACACGAATATGTAAAGTTCTACAACGGCGTGACGGCCTGCTTTAATATTCAAACCGAGAATTGAGGTGCCTGTTGCCAATTCTGTACAGCATATTTACTCCAGGAGTATGTGGTTTAACCCTCGGAATCACAGTTTGGGTGTGGCTTTTGACTAAACCGATCGAACGTCATAGATGGCGGTAACGTCCTCGAACGGTTTGACTCTCGATCTGCTTATTATTTCATAAAATTAAGGTGTCACATCGGCTACAATCACCACTTCTTTGTATAAGTGATCATTAAGTTAGTCTACCGCTACAGCGGCTTACATTCTCTGAATTCAAAGTATTCGGCAAGGAGTTTGACTCTATTCCAAGTTGTAACGTTATACATACGCTTGAATCACAACCTTAATATCCATACCGAGAAATGGAGTGTCTATTTCCATTAATGTTCAGTGAATTTATTCCCGGAATACCCGGTTTGATTCTCGAATATACAAGATAGGTGAAGTTATTGACTTAGACGTCTGACTCTCAAAGATGTTTGCAACCCTCTCGAAGGGTTTGACTTTCGATTTTGCCATACATAAATGAAAATAAAGTGCCCGTCTTATGAAATAAATACTAATTTGTTTCCATGATTACTAGGCATGGCACTCCCTATAGCGGATTAGACTACACGGGAGGTAAGGCCTTCGGAAGGATATTTGATTCTATACGAGTAGGTAACGTTGTACAACAGTCTTTCGCTCGACATTAATATTCGAATTGTGATGTAAGGTGTCAATTACCAATACTGTGCCGCGGATGTATACTGTACTCTCGGTGTACCTGGTTTGACCCCCGGGATTACCGGATGTGTGAAGCCGGTGAAACAGCCGATTGGTTTTCAAAGATGGTGGTACCGTTCTCGAACGGTTTGACGCTCTACTGTAATATTGAAACCGTGAATGAAGGTCGCTATTACCAATACTGTTCAGCAGAATTACATTAGGAATGCCCGGTTTGACTCTCGGAATCGCAGGATAGGTGAAGCTATTGACATAGCCCTTCGACTCTCGAAGAAGGTGGCATCGATTTGGAATACTTTGAATCTCGATATTTTAATTCATAGATGAATTTAAAGTGCCGTCACTAAATTGTATACCAATTCCTACCTCGGAACGATGTATACTCCCTATAGGGCGGGACTGATTTTCGGGGGGAATGGAATTTTGTGTGGCATGTAACCCTACACGAATAGTTAATGTTCTACAACGGCTTGACGGCATCATTTAATATTCAAACCGACAATTAAGGTGTTAATTTCCAATTCAGTTCAGTGGAATTACTCCTGGAATACCTGGTTTGTCCCTCGGAATCTCAGAACAGGTGAAGCTATTGACCTAGACGGTCGAGACTGAAAGATGGTGGTAACGTTCGCGAATTGTTTGACTTTCGATATTCCCAGTCATACATGAATTTAAGGTGCCATCACTGAAATGTATACTAATGTGTTTCTTTAAACACGGCGATATACTCTGAATGCAGCGGGTGATTTTCGCGGAAGATACGTCCTACTGTAAAACGTTTGACTTTGTAGCAAATGGTAACGTTCACAAATGGTTTGGCTCCCTGTTATGATATTCACTCCGCGAATTAAGGTATCTATTTCCAATACTCCTCATTGCATTTACCATCGGATTACCTGGTTAGTCGCACGGAATCAACGGATAGTTGGAGCTGTTGGCTTATCCGTTCGACTCTCATAGAGGGTGATATCGTTCCCGAACGGAATGACAATAGATAATCTACTTCACATGAAGAGAACGTGCCTTCACTGAATTGAATACTAATTTCCTTCCCTGATCGCGAAGTTATATGCTCGATACAGCGAGTCAGACTTATCGGAGGTTACGGCCATCTGTAAAGAGCTTGACATTACAGCAATTGGTATCGTTCACAAACGGTTTGACACTCGATCTTCTTATACATATACGCAATTAACGTTTCCGTCTGATAAAGTATCTTCTAATTTATTTCCGTGAGCACTATGCAAGACACTTGCTGCAGCGGGATAGGTTCTCGCAGGGTAAGGTATCCGGTAGGATGTTCGATCCTATACAAGTAAGTAACGCTCTGCGATGGTTCGAATCTCTATATTACTATTTATACCCTAAATTAAGGTGTCTATTGCCAATACTGTACTGCGGATAGGCTGTCAGAATTCCTGGTTTCGTTGTAGAACGTTAACTATTGGTATAAAGTCAAACATTTTACCGAAGACCTTACCCTCCCAGAACTTAACCTGCTGTATCGAGGGCATAGTTTTGTGTCCAGTGAAACAAATTAGTATACATTTTAGTTACGGGCTCGTTAGTTTAATCTATGAAATAGAAGGTCGAGTGTCAAACCGTTCAAAAACGTTACCAGATTCTTCGGGAGTCGAACGGCTGTGTGAATAGCAACACCTATAGTCGTGTTTCCGAGCGTCAAGCTAGGATTTCCCGGATAAAGTCCGCTGAAAATTATTAGCAATAGGCAACTTAGTTCACAATTTGAATATTAAATTAGAGTGTCAACACGATGGAGAACATAACCAATTTTTATATAGTCATACTATTTACCGAATACCTTACCTTCCTAGAACCTAACCCGCTATGTCGAGTATCATGTTTAGTATCCACGGAAACCAATTAGTAGACTTTTAGCAGATGCACAGGATTGTTTCATGTATGAATAGCAAAAACGAGATTCAAACCGATGCAGAACTATTCCACCTTCCTTGAAAGCCCCACATCAGTCGATACCTCCTCCTATCCTGTGATTGCGAGAGTCAGACAACTTAATCTAGGCGCAAGTGCTCTGTACAATATTGGCAACAGGTACCGTAATTCACGGCATAAATATTAAGGTTGAGAGTCAAGCCGTCGAGAATTTTACTAATTGGTATAAAGTCATTCTTCTTAACCTAAACCTCATACGCCGGGAACGCAAGCTGCCGTAGCGATTGTCTTGCTTTGTGTTCACAGGAACGAATAAGTAGACATTTTCGCAGACAGCGACCTTAATTTCATGTATCAATAACAATTTGTATACAGCCATTCTTCCTTCCGACGGCCTCACTATCCGAGAAGCCACACCACTTGCATCGAGAGTATATCATCTTGTTCAGAGAACCAAGTTAGTATACATTTATTGACGGGCACATTAATTTCATGTATGAGAAAGAAGATCGAGAGTGAAACCGTTGGAGAACGTTACCACCTTTCTTTAGAGTCGCACAAGTATGACAATTGCGGCACCTACCCTGTGACACCGAGAGTCCAACCTGCTGTGCCGGGAATACATCCGCTGATAAGTATTGGCAATTGGCACCGTAATTACAGCTGCGGATAACAAAGTACTGAGTCAAACCGTTGAAGGAGGTTACGTGTTAGTATCGAGTTAATCCTTTTCCACACGTTCGTACATTCCGAGAAACTAACTCGCTGCATCGAGAGTATAACTTTGTGCCCAGAGAAGGAAATTAGTAAAGATTTCAGTGACGTACTCCTTAACTTCATGTACGAATTAGAAGGTCGATGGTCAAACAGTTCCAGACGGTACCACCTTCTGTGAGGGATGAACGGCTAAGTCAATAGCTTCATACATACTGTGATTCCGAATGTCGTACGAGATATTCCGGGAGTAAATGCGCTGTACAGTATTGGCAAAAGACACCATATTTCACCGGTTGAATATTAAGGTAGAGTGTCAAACGGTTATAGAGCTTTATCTTTTAGTTTAGAGTCAAACTTTTCACCGAAGGTCTTACCGTCCGAGAAGCCTATCGCGCCATAGAGAGTGTTTTGCTTGGAGTTGGCGGAAAAAAATTTGTAGAAATTTTAGCAGGCGGGCGCCCAATTTTCATGCATGAAAAGAAAACACGAGAGTACAACCGTTCGAGAGCATTACCACCATCTTTGTGAATAAAACCTGTCGAGCCAGTGGATCCAACCATCCAGTGATTCTGATAGTGAAACAAGTCATTTCGGAGTAAATCCGCTGCTCTAGATAGGCAATTTGCACGATAATTCACGGTACGGGCATTGAAGAAGAGAGTCATACTGTCGGAGATCATAATCAATTTGTATAGAATCACTCTTTTTACCGAAGTCCTTACCTGCCGAGGACATAACCCGCTCAATAGATTCTATAACTTCGTGCTCAGAGAAAGAAGTTAGTATCCATTTCAGCCACGGGCCCCTAAATTTCTTGAATGAATTAGAAGGTCGATTGTCAAATCGATCGGGAACGTGACTTTTCGTTGCGATTCGATCGGCTAAGTCAAGAGCTTCACCTATCCTGGGATTCCGGGATTAAAACCAGGCACTTCAGGATTAAGTGCGCTGAAAGGTGTTGTCAATAGACATATTAATTCAGAAGTCAAATCTTTGTAGAGCGTTATTTATTCGTATAGCGTCAAACTTTTTGCCGAAGGCCATACCTTCGGAGAAGCCCAACCCGCTGCAGCAAGTGTCTTGCTCAGTGTTCATGGTAGCAAATTAGTAAGATTTACTCCAGGAATACATGGTTTGTCTCTTAGAGTATTGCAATACATCAAGCTATGGACATAGCCGTTCGTCTCTCAAAGAAAGTGGTATCGTTGTCGAACGGTTCGACCCTCGATTTTCTATCTCACACATGAAGTCTACGTGCCCGTCACTGAAGTGTAGAATAATTCCTTTCTCTGAACTCGAAGTTATAATATTGATGGACCAGTTCAGGTTCGCGGAATTTAACGGCATTGGTAAACGTCTGACTTTATAACAATCGGTAACGTTCTCGAACGGTTTCTCGCTCTGTTTTAATGTTCAAACCGAGAAATAAGGTGTTTATTGCCAAAACTGCTCAGCGTGCTTGCCCCCGGAATACCAGGTTTGACTCTCGGAACCGCAGCACAGGTGAAGCTATTTACTCAGCAGTTCGTCTGCCACAGACGGCTGCAACGTTGTCGAGCGGTTTGACCTTCGATCTTCTGATTCGTACATGAGGAGAAGGTGCCCGTCCCTCAAATGAAGACCTTTCCCTAAAAACGAGGTAATACTTTCGATGAAGCTGGTGAGTTCTGCGCAAGATAACGGCTTCGGAAAACGTTTGCCTTTATACAAATTGGTAACGATCTAAAACGGTTTTACTCTCTATTTTAACATTCAATCCCCCAATTATGGTATGCATCGCCGATACTGTGGAGCGAATTTACGCCCTAAATACCTGGTTCGACTGTCAGAATCGCACGGTACGTGAAAGAATTGATGTAGCCGTTCGTCTCTCACATAAGATGGCAATGTTCTCGAACGGCTTGACGCTCGATCGTCTAATTCTTACATGAATTTAATGTGTCGTCACTAATTTGTATATTAATATGTTTCCCTAAACACGTAGCTATACTGTGGGTACGGCGCGCTAGCTTCTCGGTCGGTAGGGCATTCGGTGAAGCGATTGTCTTAATAGCAATTGGTAATGTACTCAATCGATTTGACGCTCCATTTTAATATTCGAACCGTGAATTAAGATGACTATCGCCAATACTGTTCAGCGAACTCCCACCGGGAATACCTGTTTTAACTTCGGAATCGCAGGATAGTTGAAGCTATTGACTTAGCAGTTCGTCTCCCACAGACGGCTGCAAAGTTATCGAACGGTTTGACACTCGATCTTCTAATGGATACATGAAGATAAGGCGCCCGTCACTAAAATGTACACAAATTTCTTCCCCAGAGCACCAAGTTATACTCTCGATATAATGCGTTTGACTTTCGGAGGGTGAAGAATTTGACGTTTGACTTTATACCAACTTGTTATGCTCTCAAACGGTTCCACGCTTAACTTTAATATACAAAGCGTGAATTATGGTGTCCATTGCGAATACTGTTCAGCGGATATATTCCTGATATACCTAGTATGACTCTCGAAATAACAGGATAGGTGAAGCTATTGAATCAGACGTATAACACTCAAAGCTAGTGGTAACGTCCTGCAACAGTTTGCCACTGGATCTACTATATCATACATGAAATTAAGGTGTCCGCCATTATAATGTACACTAATTTGTTTCTCTGAACCGGACGATGTGCCCACGATACTGCGGCTTATGTTCTCGGAGGATAAGGTATTGGATAGAAAGAATGCCTCAATAACATTTCGTAACGTTCTCAATCGGTTTGCCGCTCTACTGTGAGGTCCAATCTGTGAATTAAGGTGTCCATTGTCTATGCTCTTCAGCGGGTTTTCTCCAGGAGCACCAGGCTTGTCTCTCGGAATCACAACAACATGAAAAGTTACTGATTCGGCCGTTCGACTCTCTACGAAGGTGGTAATGATCTAGAGCGGTTGGAATCTCAGTCCTGTAATTCATATTTGAGAATAAGGTGTGCTTCAGTTATAATGTCTACTCACATCTTTCCGCGAACACTAAGCATAACACTGGCTACAGCATGTAATGGTCTAGGGAGGGTGTGTTTTCGGTAATAAGAATGACACTAAACTAATAGGTATCGTGCTACAACGGTTTGGCTGTGAACTTTAATATTTATATCGCGAAATGTGGTGCCTGGTGCCCACACTGAGGAGCGGATTTACTCACGGAATACCTTATTTGATTCTCGGAATCACAGGATATGTGAAGCTATTGACTTAACCATTCGAATCTCAAGGAAGGTGGTAACGTTCTCGATCGGTTTAACCGCCGATCTTCCAATTCATACACGATGAAAAGGTGCCCATAACTGAAATGAATACTCATTTCTTTCTGTGAACTCGAAGTTATACTCTCGTTGCAGCGGGTTAGTTTTTCGGAGGGTAAGGTCTTTGGTAAAACTGTTGACTATATAGCAGCTGGTAACATTCTCAAACGGCTTGACGCCTTATTTTAATATTCAAGCCGTCAGTTATGGTGTCTATTACTAATAACGTTCGACGGAAATACTTCCGGAACACCAGGCTTGACTATCGGAGCAATAGGATGGGTGAAGTTATTGACACAGCAGTTCGATCCTTCTAGAAGGTGGTAATGTTATTGATCGATTTGATACTTGATCTTCTTATTCATACACGAAAATAAGGTGCACGTCACTAAAATGTATAGCTAGTTGTATCTCTGAACCCAAAGTTGCACTCTCGATTCGGCACGTGAGGATTTCGCATGATAAGGACTTCGGTAAAGAGTATGACGTTGTATCATCTGATATCGCTCTCGAACGGTTTGACGCTCTACTGCAATATACAAGCAGTGAATTTAGGTATCCATTGCCATTACGGCTCAGCGGCTCTGCACCTGATGTACCTGGTTCGTCTCTCGGAATCACAGGACAGATGAAGCTATTGTCTTGGCTGTGCGACTCTCAAAGAATGTGATAACGTTATCAAACGGTTTGTCAGGCGATCTTATAATTCATACATAGTATTAAGGTGCCCGTCATTGAAGTGTCCACTAATTTGTTTCTTTGAAAACGAAGAAAAACCCACGATACGGCGGTACATGTCCCCAGAATGTAAGGTATGGGATAAAGCGTATGACGATGTAAAAATTAGTATCGCGCTCATACTGCTTGACTCTCTACTCTAATATTCATACTGTATATTAATTTTCGTATTGAAAATACTGTTCAGTGGATTTACTCCTGGAATACCAAGCTTGACTCTTGGAATTACAGGATGGATGAAGTTACTGACTTAGCAGTTCGACTCACAATGATGGCGGGGTCGCTCTCGAACCGCTTGACTGCCGTTTATTCTGTTCATTCATAAAAATAAGGTGTCCGTCTGCTAAAATGTCTACTCCATTGATTCCGTGAAAACTAAGAAAGGCACTCGCAGCGGTGGGAGAGATTCTCGGTAGGCAACGTATTGGTTAAAACGGAATTACTTTATTTCAATGGATAATGTTGTCCGGAGATTTGACTCCATCTATGAATTAAACGATCGAGTGCCAAATCTTTCGAAAGAGTTAACACATTCTTTAAAATCGAACGCCTAAGACAGTAGCTTCACCTATCGTGTGGTTCCCCGAGTCAAGCCACGTATTCCGGGAATAGGTCCTCTGTGCACTATTGGCTTTATAAGCCCTATTTTACGGTTAAGGTATTAAATTACATATTCAAACCTTTGTAGAACTTTACCTATTGGAAGGCAGTGAAACTTCGTGCAGAAGGCCATACTTTCCCCGATCGTATCTCGCTGTGTAACATCCAGAGTGTATCCAGAGTGTAACATAGTGTTCAGAGACATAAATAACGATACATTTTACTGACAGGTACCTTAATTTGATGTATGAATAAGAAGATCGAATGATACACCGTTTGACAACGTTACCAACTTCACTTAGAGTTGTATAGCTAAGGCAATAACTTCACCCATACTGTGATTCTGAGAGTCAGACAAGTCATTACGGGTGTAAATCCGCTGAACTATATAGACAATGGACCCCATCATTCATGGTGTAAGCATTGAAGTAGAGAGTCCCACTGTCGGCGATCATTATCAATTAGTATAAAGCGTACTCATTTTACCGAAATTCTTACCTTCCGAGAATATATCTCGCCGAATCAAGAGCATAACTTCGTGTTCACAGATGGAAATTAGAAAGCATTTTGGACACTGACACCTTAATTTCATGTACGAATTAGAATATTTAGATTCAAAGCGTTCGAGAAAGGTACCACCTTTTTTGAGATTCGAAGGGCTAAGTAAATAGCTTCACCTATTCAGTGATTCTGAGAGTCAAGCCTAGAATTCAAGGAGTACGTCCGCTGAACAGCATTGGCAATAGACAGTTTAATTTTCAGTTTGAATATTCAAGCAGATCATCAAACCATTGTAGCGTTTTACCAATTCGTATAGATTCAAACCATTTTACCGCAGACCTTAATATCTGTGATGCTAACCACCCGTGTCGGGAGTATAACTTCGTGATGTAAGTTAGCACACATTTTACTGACGGGCACTTTAATTTCATGTATGAATTACAGGGTCGAGGTTTGAGCAGTTTCAGAAAGTTACCACCTTCTGTGAGGTTCGCACGGATAAGTCAATAGCTTCACATATCCTGCGATTCCGAAATTCAATTCTGGTACCCGGAAGTACATCCAGTAAAGAATATTGGCCATAAACGCTATAATTCATGGTATAAATATTATGGTACTGAGTCAAACCGCCGGTGAACATTATCAGTTAAAATAAAGTAATACTTTTCACCGAAAATCTAGCTTCCGACAATATATCCTGCTGTGTTGAGAATCCAGCTCAGTGAGCACGGAAACAAATGAGTAGACATTTGAACAGACGGACACCTCAGTTTCACTTATGAATAGCAAAATCGGGAGTCAAACTGATAGAGAACGTTAGAATCATTTTTGTGTCTCGTACTGGTATGTCAATTGCTTCTCGCATCCTGATATTGATACGTTACCCACTGGGATACAGTCAAACTTTTTACTGAATACCCAAACTGCTGTGAAGCTATCCCGCTATATTCAGAGCATAACTTCGTGCTCAGAGAAGAAATTTAATATGCATTCTAGTGACGGGCAAATTTATGTCATGCATGAAATTAATGATCGAGGGTCGGACCGTTAGTGATCGTTACCACCTGCTCTGAGAATCGAACGTCTAAGTAAATAACTTCACCGATCCTATGATTCCGAGAGGCAAAGCAATTATTCCGGCAGTAAATGCAGTGAACAGTATTGGCAATAGACGCATTAAATCACGGTTTGCATATTAAAGAAGAGCGACAAACCGTCAGAGGTCATAACCAATTCGCAGAAAGTCATACTTTTTACAGAGTATCTTACCTGCCGAGAAAATTGCTGATGACAGAAACAAATTGGTGGACCTTTTAGCAAACGCACTCCGGATTTTCATGCATGAATAGCAAAACCGAAATTTTACTCCTCCTCTTACACGGGAGTAAACACGCTGAAAATTATTGGCGATAGACACGTTAATTCACGGTATGAATATTCAAGCAGACCATCATGCCCGTTATAGAAAGACAACAATTTATATATAGTCATTCTGCTTATGGGCGGCCTCACCTTTCGAGAAGCCTAACCAGCTGTTACGAGAGCATAACATCGTGTACAGATGAAGAAATATGAATACATTTTAGTGACGGGCACATAAACATCATGTATGAATTAGGAGATTGATGGTCAAACCTTTCGGAAACATTACCACACTCTCTGAGAGTCGGTGGTCTATATCTAATGCTTCAACTATCCTGCGATTCCCAAAATCGGAACAGGTAATCCGGGAGTAAGTACGCTGATGTTTATTGGCAAATAACACATTAATTTACTGTATAAATATTAATGTAGTGTGTCAAATCGACGCAGAATGATACCAGTGCGCTAGAAGTCATTACTTTTACCGAATACCATGCCATCCGAAAACCCAACCTGCTGAAGCGAGTGTCCTGCACAACGTGCAATGAAACAAATTAGTAGAACTGTTAGCGGACGAACACCAATTATTTGTGAATAAATATCAACGTCGATGGTCAGACCGCTAGAAGACGTTGCAACCTACTGTGAGAGACGAGCGGCAAAGTAAATAGCTTCAAATATCCTGTGATTCCGACAGATAAACCAGACGTTCCGTTAGTAAATGCGGTCTACATTATTGCAATACACACCTCAATTCTCGGTTTGAATTTTAAAGCAGGCTGTCAAACCGGTCTAGAACATCATCTACTCCTGTAGAGTCAAACTGCTCACAGAATGCCTGACCCTCCGAAAAACTGATCGGCTGTATACAGTGTATAACACCGTGATCAGATGTATAAGCTAGTGTACATTTTCCAGACGCTCACCAGAATTGCATGTGTGAATTAGAATATAGAGAGTCTCAGCGTTGGGAAATGTTACGACCTTCTGCGAGAGGTGAATGGCTACGACACTAGCTTAACTTACCATGTGATTTCGAGGGTCAGCCCTGGACAACCAAGTGTAAGCCCGCTGAGAATTATTGGCAATACACACCATAATTCGCGGCTCGAATATTACACTAGAGCGACAAACCGTTTGAGAGCGTTCCCAATTGGCATTAGGTCGAAGGATTTCCCGATGACCATACCATCCGCATACCTCACCAACTTCATCGAGAGTATACTTTCGTGAATAGAGAAAGATGTTAGTCTTAATTTCAGTGACGGCACCTTAACATCATGTATGAATTAGAAGTTCGAGGGTCGAACCGCTCGTGAACGTTGCCACCTTCTGAAAGAGACGATCGGGTAAGTCAATATTTTCACGTATCCACCGATTGAGAGAGTCAAACCAGATATTCAGGAGAAAATACGCTGTACAATATTGGCGTTGTACATCCTACCTCCAGGTATAAATATTAAAGTACAGAGTCAAACCGTAAAGAATTGGCATAGAGTCATACTTCTTACGGCAGGTTACCTTCCGGGATCCCATCCCGCTATAGCGCTTAGCTTCCATAGTTTTCACCGGAACAAATTAGTAGTCATTTTGGCACATGGATTCCATGTTTGCATGTATGAATAGGACGATCGAGGACAGACGCTTCAGAACGTTACCACATTCATTGAGAGACGGACGGCTAAGTCAATAGCTCCAACAATCCTTTGATTCCGAGAGACTAACCAGGTGATCCTAGGGTAAATGCGTTGAGGAGCATTGGCAATAGATACCTTAACTAGCGCAGTGAATATTAAAATAGGGCGTCAAACCGTTTGTGACGATACCAATTGCGACAAAGTCAAACGTTCTACACTAGGACGTACCGTCCGCGAAACTCACCCGCTTCATTGAGAGTATAACGTCGAGTTTAAAGAAACACATTAGTATACACTTGACGGCACCTTAAATTCACGTATGAATTAGAATATCGATGGTCAAACTGATCGCGAACGTTACCACCCTCTTTCCGAGTCGATCGGATAAATCAATCGCTTCACCTATCAGGGATTCTGAGAATCAAACCAGAAAATACGGGAGCAAATTCGCTGCGCCAGTATTCGCAATATATACCATAGGCCACGGTTAGAATTTTAAGTACAGATTCAATCATTCGAAGACCGTTACATATAGGCATATTGTTAAAAGATTTAAAGAAAACCTTACCCTCCAAGATTGTAACCCGATATATGCAGAGAATTACGTCGTAAACAGAGATACAAACTAGTAGTCGTTGCAGTGAAGGGCACCTTAATTTCATGTATGAATGAGAAGGTCGAGGGTTGTACCGTTCGTGAACATTACCATTTTCATTGTGAAATCGCACATGTAACACAATAGTTTCACGTATCCAGCGATCCCGAGAGTCAGACCAGGTGTTCCGGGAGAAAATAGGCTGAATATTATTAGTAGTAGACAACTTAATTCACGGTTCGAAATTAACTATACAGCGTCAAACCGTTTGAGAACGTTACCATTTTCTTTAACGTCAATAGCTTTACCGAAGACCTTACCCTACGAGACGCCTAACCCGCTGTTGGAAGTGATTTGCTCAGTGGTTAGAGAACTAAATTAGTAGACATTATACCAGACGGACACCTCAATTTGATGTACGAATTGCAAAATCAGGTGTCTAACACTTCGGGAAAGGTACCACCTTCTTTGCTAGTAGCACAGCCTTGTCAGTAACATAACCTACCCGGTGGTTCCGAAACTTGAAGCATGTGATAAATTCGAGGATCAGTAATGGCAAAAAAACACATTAACTCAATGTATGAATATTAATTTACAGTTTCGAACCGTTGTAGAGCGTTACGTATTGGTACGAACACATCCTCTTTATCGACGGCCTTACCTTCGATAAGCTAACCGCTGTATCTAGAGTATAGCTTCGCGTTCAGAGAAACACATTGGTATATATTTTAGCGATGGGCGTCGTAAATGCACGTATGGCTTAGAAGACCGAGTGTTTAAACTGTTCTAGAACGTTCCCACCTTCTTTGAGTGTCGCAATGATACGCGAAGAGCTTCACCTGACCTGCGATTCCGAGAGTCAAATCAGGCATTCCGCGAGTAAATCCACAGTACGGTATTGACACCCTATTTTACGGTATATATAATATAGTGCAGAGTCTAGCCGTTGTTGAACCATACTGAATGGTATAGAGTCAAACTTTTTACCGGAGGCCTTACATTCCGAGAAGATAACCCGCTGCTTCGAAGGTTTTACTTCGTGTTCGGAGTAGCAAATTAGTACACACTTAAGTGGCGGGTACACTAAATTCATGTATAAATTAGCAGACCGAGCGTCAAACCGATGGATAACGATACCATCTTCTTAACATTCGAACAGCTAAGTCAATAACATGACCTATCTGTGATTCCGAAAGTCATCAGCAATTCCAGGAGTAAACCCGCTGAAAGGTATTGGCAATAGCATAATCATTGACTGTTCAAATATTAAAGTTGGGCGCCATACCGTTCTAGAACATTACCTATTCGTATATAGTCTAACTCCATACAGTAGGCCTTACATTCCGAGAAGCTAACCCGCTATATTGAGTGTATTACTTCATGTTGCGAGAAGAAAAGTGGTAAACATTATAGTGATGGGCATCTTAGCTTCATGTCTGAATTAGAAGACCGGGAGGCAGACTGACCCAGAACGTTACTACCCTCATTGAGGGTCGAAAGTGTAAGTCAATAACATATTCTGTGATTCCGAAAGTCAAACAGGTATTCCGGGAGTAAATCCGCTGATCAGTATTGGCAATACACACCTTCCTTCACGGTTTGAGTATTAAAATACAGCGTCACACCTTTTAAGAACGCTACCAACTTGTAGAATAGTCAAATGTTTTACCGAAGATCTTACCTTGCGCGAACCTCACCCGCGTCATTGGGAGTGTATGTTCGTGATCAGGGAAACACATTAGATTACATTTTAGTGATGGCCTCCATAATTTCATGTATGTATTAGAATGTCGATAGCAAACAGTTCGAGAACATTACCCCCCTCCACGAGGTTCGAACGGAATTGTCAATAGCTTCACCGATGCTGCACTTCCAAGAGTCAAACCAGTTATTCGGACGTAAACCCGCAGAACAGTGTTGGCAATAGTCACCTTAATTCCCGGCTTGAATGTTAAAGTTGTAGCGTCAAAACGTCTAAGAACGATACCATTTGTGTAAAGTCAACCGCATTACTGAACTCCATACCCTCAGAAAGCCTAACCCGCTGTATCGAGAGTATTACGTAGTGCACAGAGAATCAAATTAGTACACATTTTAGTGACCATAAATTGATGTATTAATAAGAAGATCGTAAGTTACGTCGCTCGACAGCGTTTCCACCTTCATTGAGAGTTGCATAGCTACGGCAACAGCTTCAAAACCGTCCTTTTAATCCGATAGTGAAACAAGTCATTACGGGAGTCAATCCGCTGTATTATATAGGCACTGGACACCATAATTCAAGGTATGAACAGTAAACTAGAGAGCCATGCAGTCGCCGATCATTATGAATTGATATACAGTCACTCTTTTTGTCGAAGTACTTACCTTCCGAGAATATAACCCGCCGTATCGGGAGTTTAACGCCGTGTTCGTCCGAAATAAATTAATATTCATTTTAGTGACGGGCACGTTAACTTCATGTTTGAAATAGAAGATTGATGATCAAACCTTCGAGATCGTTACCACAATCCTTGAGAGTGGATCGGCTTAGTCAATATCTTGATATATCCTGTGATTCGGAGGAGCAAGCCAGGTATTCCGGAAGTAAATCGGCTCCACACTATGGGCAATAGAGACCATAATTCACGGTATGAGTATTTAAGCAGGCCGTGAAGCCGTTATGCACCATTGCCTATTCATGTAGTGTTACAGAAACTACTTCCTACAGAACGCCTTACGCTCCAAAAAACGGACCCTCTGTATCGGACTATAACTCCGTGTTCAGCGGTACGAAAGCGCATACACTTTAGTAACGAATACCATAATTTCATGCACTTATTAAATGATCGATGGTCAAAGCGTTCGATAACGTTACCACCTTCATTGAGGATCGAACGGCTATGAAAATAGCTACATGTATCATGTGATTCCGACAGTCAATCATGGTACTTCGGACAAAATACGCTGCCCAGTAATTTGCAATAGACAGCTTATTTCACGGTATGAATATGAAAGCAGAGCATCCAACCGCTGTAGAGCTTTACATATCGTCGAGAATCAAACCTTTTACCGAAGACATTACCATGCGAGAACTTAACCCGCTGCAGCAAGTGTCTGGCTTAGTGTTCAAGGAATCAAATTAGTAGATATATTAGCAGACGGACACTTTAATTGCATGCATCAAGAGGTAGATATAGGGTCAATCGTCCGAGAACGATACCACCTCTTTCGACATTCGCATGGCTCATACAATAGCTTCACCTTTCCAGTGATTTCGAGTGACAAACCATGTATTCAAGGATAAAAGCCGCTTATCAGAATTGGCCTTATACACCCAATTGCGCAGTATAAATGTTAAAGTACTCAGTCAAACCGTTGTAGCGCGTTACCAATTTGTACAGAGTCAAGCTTTTACCGAAAGCCTTATATGTGGTGAATCCAACCCGCGGTATCGAGAGTGTAGCATTGTGTTCAGTGGATCAAATTACTATAAATTTTAGAGACGGACACATTTATTTCATGCACGAATGCGAACATCGTGTGTCAAACCGTTCGAGAACGTTTCAACTTTCTTTGAAAATCGAAAGGCTATGCCAACAGCTTCACCTATCCCATGATTCCGAATGTCAAATCAGGTATTCTGCGACTAAACCCGCAGCACAGTATTGTAATTAGATACGCAATTTCCCTTTATATATAAAGAAGAACAGAGTTAAACCATTCGACAACGTTACCTATTTCTATACAGTCAAACCTTTCACCGAGGAACCTTTTTTCCGAGAAGCTAACCCGCTGTATCGAGAGTATAAATTCGTGTTTCAGAAAAACATATTAGTATACAGTTACGTGAAGGACACCATAATTTCTAGTACTAAAAAGTAGATCGAGTGTCATCTCGTTTACGGAGGTTATCACATCCAGAGAGAGTCGAAAGGGTAAGTAAATAGCTTCACACATCCTGCGATTCCGAGAGTCAAACCAGATATTCCTGGTACAACACCGTGTACAGAGGTACGAACAAGTATACATTTTACTGACGAGCACCATAAATTCATGCATGGATTATAATATCGAGTGCCAAACCATTCGATATTGTTGCCACCTTATGTGAGAGTCGAACGGCAGAGTCAATAGCAGCATCTGTAGATCAGATTCCAAGACTCGAGCCATGTATCCTAGGTGTGAATCCGCTGAACAGCGTTGGAAATAGACACCTTGTTCCTGGTTTGAATATTAGTGTAGAGAGTCAATACGATGGGAGAACATAACGGATTGATTTACAGTCATACTTTTACCGATACCTTACATTCGAAGACGATTTAACACGCAGTAGCGAGTATCGCGCGTAGGGCTCACGGAAACGAATCTGTAGATATTATAGCAGAAGCACATGTTATTTTCATGTATGAACAGCAAAATCGAGAGTCGAATCCTTCGAGGAATGACCCCTATCTTCCTCGGGAGCCGAACAGCTGAGACAATAGCTTCACCTACCCAGTTATTCCCATAGTCACACCACGTATTGCACGAGTCAATCCGCAGACACTGTTGCCAATAGTCACATTACTTCACGGTTTGAATAGCAAAGAAGAACGTCAAACATTTGAGAACGTAATCAATTGCTATAAAGTCAAAGGTTTTACCGAAGACTTTGCCTCCGAAAATCTAACCCGTATTATCCAGAGTATAACTTCAAGTTCTGAGAATGAAATTAGTATTCATTTCAGTGACCGGCACCTTATCTTCAACTATAAATTAGAATATCGATGGTGGAAACGGTTCGAGAAACTTACCACCCGCTTTGAGAGTCGAACGGAAAAGTCAGTTGCTACATCTGTACTCTGATTCCGAGAGTCATACCACGTAATCAGAGAGTAAGTCCGCTGAAAATTATAGGCAACTGACACCTCAATTAACAATTTGAATATTTAAAACTCGCCGTCAACCCGATGTAGCACGTTACATATATGTGAAGGGTCAAACTCCTTCAAGAATGCCTTGCCCGTCAGAAAAACTAACTCGAAGCATCGGGAGTATAACACCGTG
>NW_027471290.1:0-27073 GCF_051020765.1 Lasioglossum baleicum
GCCAATTTTAGAAGGATTGTCTGTGGCGTCACGATCAATTTTCTATAATGCGATACATGTGATGATGAGATATTATCTTCACTAGATAATTTACAGTGTATAACCATGATTGACATTTTAATTGTGACGGGAGTCACTGGTGACTGGTGTAGGTGAAATGTGATTAAATTGCAAGTATTGCCATTTTTTTAAATTATGTATATTTCTATTAATCTGGACGCGCCGGTCACCGGTGACCCCCATGGCGCCACTGACGAATTAAGTGCCGGTCACCGGTGACCCCCGTGGCAGTCAACGTGTTAACTTACACTCGACGATTTTTTTCGATACAGAAGAGTAGAAATTTTGAAATTTTCTGCTATAAAACTGACGTTATTTTTTTTAGTGGTTAAACCTTTCGCTACTACGTGCAACATACGATGAAAGAAAGAAAGAAAAAAATGCTATAAATATATTTATTTTTGTATTTTTGGATCTATAAAGTATCACGAGACATCTCATGGGGCACACCAAATTTGTAATAAAGGAGTTCTTTCTTAACTTAAAAATTTTTTATTTTTCGTGCTTTTTTATTTCTTTAACTCCTATCTTTGAGAGATACAAAAAAATGTTAAATGCGCAAAAAAGCAACAAATATTTAAGATACAGATATTACAAGGCCAAAACAACATCAATAATTTCAGCACTCCCGTTTTTAAACTGTATAGCTTTGCTACTATTATTATGTTGTGCAATATCATTTGATCTCAGTAATTAAAAGCGTGCATGTTAATAAATTATAAATACTCTGTTTTGAGACAATATTTTTCTTCGGAAGCACCAGCCAAGCAACGCGTGCTACAATGAAGCATAGACGCGACCGCGGCGGAGAAATTAAAGGGTTAATAAAGAATCGTATAATAGTTAACACGTAAAATTATGTGATTTCGATATCCCGCGGAAAGCGAAGGTCTTTCGGGTTTTTCCTTTCCTTCGCGACGTCGAGGATTTCCTGGTTTATGTCTTTACAATCGGGGCCCCATGACTCGCGGACCACCTCGACGTCGAATTGGAAAGGAAAAGCAGTTCAGTTCATTTGCGCCTGCAGAACATCACGGATCTTTTTCAAAATAGTGAACTTCGCATTTTCCGCATCGGCCACCACCTCCCGCACATAAAATAAAATCCTGCCCAGCAATCACGGCGTATTTATTTAAACCTCACGTTCCTCCGTCTTCAATTACCTTAAATTTGACATATTAACACTAGATTTACGGCACCCGTCAATTTGACGGATGAATTGCGTTAATTATACCATATTAACAGATTTAATTAACTAATATTAAGTCTGTTAATATCGCGATTGTTTTCAAATTAAACCCACCGTTTGTTTTTAAAGAAAATGTGTGGTTTTCTTTACTCTAAATCAAACGGGTATCCGTTGAAATAGGTATACAAAAAACCGCCGTAAACCTATTGTTAATTAATATGGGTCTTTAAAATTTTACGGTCGCCTCTCGAGTGCAAAAAGTTAAAAACCGAGGATTAACAAACACCGTTAGGGTAAAATTATTTTTATCAGACGACCGTTTACGCGACTCGAAGCTATGAGAGACTCTGACGAGAAATCCTATGCCATTTTGTTTCGTTCCTCGTTCAATTTGCGAGGTTGCTGGGACCTGACCTGACCGAGCTCTTCCCTCTACCTAGCCTCTGTAATAAGGAAACACTGCGTCACGTGGATCCTTCCGCGTGGTCGCACCGTGTACTCTTTGCATAATGGAGGTGTCCCGATTCACGGTTACACTTCGACTCGACACGTCGAATCGGTCATTTGCAAGACAGATGCGCTTCCAGCGGTCGGCCGCGCCTCGCAATAAAGAATCCGTGCTTATGGCAGATCACCGCACGTGCCAGGCTGGTTGCAACGTAGAAATTCTGCGTTACTTTAATACGTGATTGCGCTGCAACACTTCGGAACCTGTTCCCTTACACCGGCGCTCGTTCAATCCGCTCGTAGCAACGAAGAACTACATTGCGTGCCTGTTAACTTATTCCGCTGCTCCGACCTACCCTTTGCAACCTGCAACTTCAGCGTTGCTTTGATTCGCAGCCGCGCCGCGACGCCCGGCATCGAATCAGCAGACCTGTCCTCTCGCTCTCAGCTCGAGGAACGTTGCATTACCGCGCGTCCTATCTGCTCCTCGCGATGCAGGAACGTGGCCGTAGCCTGTGCTTAACCAGATCGCTGCGCGTTCAATGTACCCTTTGTAACAAGAAATTCCGCGTTGCTTTGATTTGTAGCTGTTGCAGCATCCTACACAGACCGGGAACTGGACACGCGATAAAAATCATCGAAAGTGGTTCAATCCGTGCAACTTCCTGGTCATTCTTTTCAACCGACTAGGTTTTCTTTAGCACCGCAGAACCAGTCTACCCTCGAGACAGACTCGATGTTCGATCTGCTGCTCGTAATAGAGAAGCACTGCTTCGGGTTCCGATTACGCGTTCGCAGATTATTGTGTTATACTTCGATCTCTTTCTCTGGAACAAGGAAATACACGGTTTTCAGGTGATCCGTTTCTTGATTATGGGTCTAACCGACTCTTTGCGAAATTGGATTTCCAAGTTATCCTGATGCGTTTATAGCGATTGACGTGCACACACTCGTTGGTGGTGGAAGACAGAGGTTTCTCGCGAGTTCTCGGTGAATTATGGATTTTTATAAATACGTGGTCGAAGAGTGAGAGGATATGGTAGATACAGATACGTTGCAGAAGACTTTGGTTAATAAAAATCTTCGTTGGACTGATTACTCTTTGACTTGAAAGGTTAGACGCCCATAAACATCGATTGTCCTACTGTCAATAAAGCCGACGGTTTTAGGCCTAAACAATCGATGACGCTGCTTGTCGTCTAACTATTCTAATAGCATAAGACTGGGCTAGTTAGGAAGTCTTAGTTGTGAGTTCTCGGTGAATTCTGGACATTTATAAGTATATGGTCGAAGAGTGAGGGGATATGGTAGATACAGATACGATGCAGAAAACTTTGCTTCCTAAAAATCTTCGTTGGGCTGATTACTCTGTAACTTGAAAGGTTTGACACCCTGCGACCAATTATCAATAATCCTGAGTGTTTTAGGCCTAAACAATCGAAGAAGCTGCTTGTCACCTGACTATTCTCATAGCATAATCTTCTGTCTAAGACTGGAGCAGTTAGGAAGCCTCAATCGTGAGTTGACGATGAATTATGGACTTTTATAATTATATGGTCGAAGGTTGAGGGAATATGGTAGATACAGATACGATGCAGAAAACTTTGCTTCCTAAAAATCTTCGTTGGGCTGATTACTCTTTAACTTGAAAGGTTTGACACCCTGCGACCAATTATCAATAATCCTGAGTGTTTTAGGCCTAAACAATCGAAGAAGCTGTTTGTCGCCTGACTATTCTCATAGCATAATCTTCTGTCTAAGACTGGAGCAGCTAGGAAGCCTCAATCGTGAGTTGACGATGAATTCTGGACTTTTATAAATATATGGTCAAAGGTTGAGGGAATATAGTAGATACAGATACGATGCAGAAGAATTTGTTTTCCAAAAATCATCGTTGGAATGACTGCTTTTTGGCCCGAAAGGTTGGACACCATTCGACACCGATTATCCCACTGTCAATAATCCCGAGTGTTTTCGGCTTAAACAATCAAAGACACTGCTTGTCACCTGACTACTCTAATAGCATAATCTTCTGTCTAAGACTGGAGCAGCTAGGAAGCCTCAGTCGCGAGTTTTCGATGAATTCTGGATTTTTATAAACATAAGGTCACTGATTACTCTTTGACTTAAAAGGTTTGACACCCTTCAACCGATTATTCTAAATCGCTTACAAATGCTAGTTCCTATTTTATCTGAGTATCTCCTGTCTAAGATTGGGCCAGTTAGAAAGCCTTAGTGACGAGTTCACTGACAGGTCCAGGATGAAACGTATCCCTTCTATTTACCAATCGTAGCAAGACAACAGCATCAAGGATATCAACTGAAATCACACCTAAGACCTCATAAACCCCGTGAGTGAGACTCTCGCGAAGCTCTACCTTGCTTTCGATCGAGATTACACGTTGAGAGATCATTGTACTTCGATCTTTTTCCTTAAACAAGGAAATATTGACTTTAACTCCGATCCTTTGCTTAATTTCAGGTCGAACTTGACTGTTTGCAAAATTTCTGCGTTATTTCGATGCATAGTTATAATATTCTACATAGTAGAGGACTGTTCTTTATCCCGAGCTCATGCCACGTTACATCACATCACGTTCAATGCATTCTTTGCACCGGAGAACTGCAGCATTGCGTGGCTCTTAACGTATTCCACTGCTTCACTCTGCTTATTCACCCTTTGCGACATAATTCAGCGTTAATCCGAGCCAAGGTCGCATTGCAACACCGAATATGAACAATGTACGTTCTACCTTTGATACACTTTCTACGATAAAGAACCGCAGCATCGATCTATAGTTTGTATGTACATCGGATCGCTCCATCTTGGATCTATTCTATTAGGTTGGTGCATATGAAATGTCGGATTTTTTTACATGCGAACGTTTGTCTTCCTGTTTTCGTTATACTTTTGGTTTTGGCATAACCTCGTTTACAGTCGTACTGTCCATTGCCAGAGTCACGTTTCAACAAAGGAGATTTTCTCGAAAGTGTTCCCTTTGGTTATTTGATTTGAATTTTGCACCGATATGAATCTAAACGATATTCGTATAACTTTTTTGTACGAGTATAAACTTGGTAATAATGCTGCAAAAGCTGCACGCAACGTAAACCAAGCGTTTGAGGAGAATACAGTTAATGATCGAAAAGTGCAGCGTTGGTTTGAAAATTTAGGTCCGGTGATTTTTCACTACAAAATGATCCGCGTGGGAGACCCAAAACGTTTGTGAAAAATGATGATCCGAAGGCATTGGTGGAAGCGGATCCAACTGTATCCACGAGGGAACAGGCTACCAGGATGAAAATTGACTATACAACAATATTGCGACATCTTTCTGAAATTGGCAAGGTGAAGAAAATGGAAAAGTGGGTACCGCACGAACTAACTGAGCGAAATAAGCTGGATCGTTTGAACGTATGCTCATCGTTACTATCCCGATTTCATCGAGAGCCATTGAAATATGAAGTTTTGCAGCACCCAGTCTATTCACCGGATCTCTCGCCAACCGACTTTCATTTTTTTAAACATTTAGAACTGTTTTTACGAGCTAAACAGTATGAAAATGAAGACAGTTTGAAAAATTCGATATCAGAGTTTATTGATTCTAAAGATCAGAATTTTTTTAAGACAGGCATCTATGCTTTAAAGTCTCGTTGGGAAAAGTGTATCGAAGCGAATGGAGCATATTTTGATTGAATAAACAGCTTTTGAAAAAAGATATGCAGTTTTATATATTCACTTAAAAATCCGACATTTCATATGCACCAACTTAATATATTCTATTCGTAACAACGTAGATATTCAGCGTTACTTTGATCCTTGGTACTATTCCGCTCTATCCAGTTTCGAATTCACAGCGTGTTACTTGACTCACGTTGATTTAATTCGTACAACAAAGATCTACGTTGATTTAGTCCGTATGTACATCAATTCTATGTTATAAAGACTCTTGATACATTCTACTCTTAGAAATATAGACATTCAACGTGACCTTGGTCCTCAGTATTGTTCTGCTGTATCATAGCATGTTACAGGACTTCATTTAATTCTCTATAACAAAGACCTGCGTTGATCCAGTTCATATGCACATCGGATCACTCTAGCTTCGATGTAATCGTGTGTAATAAAGACTCTCGTCTCGTTCTACGCCTAGAAACATAGACCTGTACAACAAAGACCTGCGTTGATCCAGTTCGTATGCACATCAGATCACTCTGGCTTTGATGTAATTCTATTTAATAAAGATTCTCGTCTCGTTCTATTCCTAGAAACATAGACATTCAGCGTTACTTTGATCCTCGGTAATACTCTAGTATTCTCATTCAACTAATCAAACCTAACTTTGAGTTCATAAAGTGTTACGTGACTTCACGACTTCTTCGATCTACCCTTTGCAAACGAAGATCTACGTTGATTATATTACTCCGTTTTCTGTAATAAACGCTGTAGCTTGATTTCAGCCTTAGCTACACAGAAATTCAGCATTACTTCGATTCGCAGTACCACTGCGAGCTAGCTTTGTTAGGATCTAAGAAGTAGATACCCTCGTTGCGACGTTTCTCTGGTATAGGTAACCTCTTCCAGTCGTCTTGACTGTTATCGAGAGTTCTAGACGACTCTTTTAATCGTGGAACGAGTGAAAAAGAGAGAGAAGGAAGAGGCGCGAGAGATTCACGTCCCAATCACTATTGGCAGGTCGGGAAACTCTATTTCTAATGTTAGGGGTCGTCGTTCGTCGAAGTTCTTTGCTACGAAGCTAGTGCGTTGTCATAGGAACGGAAAAAAGGGAAACCATTTTGTCCAGCGGCCTGATAGCGGACTCAATGATAAAACTACATAGCAGAAATGAAGATTAGAAGATCTAGACATTGTATACCTGTGAATCGGAAGATTACATCGGTATTTTCTTTAACCCTTTGACCACGGTATTACTTTTATTATTCAAAGCATATAATGGCAAAATAATAACGAATCGATGTTAGAAGGCAATATTTTTATCAAATGGAGCGTTTCTCTTACTGGTGGTCACGGCTGACCACCGTGGCACCTTAGTAACGATTCGACAAAGATTACGGCACAAATTGCAAAAAAAAAGAAGGGCGAGCGTACCCAGAATGAAAATTTTACAGGGAATGTTACGAAAAAAATTCCAAACTATTTGGTTGAAAAATTGTTAAAAATAAGACCAAGAAAGTGACCACTTATTGTCCGGATTGTATTGGTGCATCGCATTTACGTTTGAAGTGCTTTAACAAAGTGCACCGTTAGATATAAGATTTATTCAAACATTTTGTTATTCTTCGTTCTAATAAAAAATTCTAATCGTTCAATAGGGCACATTTTATTTCAATGTATCTTCTCTACGTCGATCATATTCAAATACACTAACTCTCGATTTTCGTTTACTTTTTTACAATTGTAAAAAGTTGAAAGGTTATCCATGATCACCATGGCGTCACGGGAAAAACCCTTGCCGGTCATATGTGACCACCATGGTAGTCAAAGTGTTAAATTGTAACCCACCTAGTATCGAGGATAAGAAACCACGCTAAGAAACCTCCTCGATTCCCTATACAACTCGACTCTGATCGCAACAGCTCCACTCTCAACGAAACAGACCATCTCGGACCACCTCAACGACTTCCATCACCAGAAAATCTCCACCCCGCGATAAACAACAGCAACACTACGTTTCTGCGAGCTCGCAACTGATCGCCGGACGTTGAATCCGTTGCTGAAGAAACGCGGGATCGCGTGGCTGAGAGAGTCTGCGCTAATCCGAATCGCGTCTAGGCGAAGCCAACGGGAGAAAAGGCGCTGCGTGCTCGCGAGGAATTTACAGGCCGGCTGGGCGTAATGCGAGAGGCGGACAGGTACACGTCGAAGCGAATTACACGAGGCCAGTACCCGCGCGAAATAAATACGCGTCTGGAGAGGAGAGAGAGCTGGCAGACGGCCAGGAGAGGCTAGAGAGGTCGAAACTCGCTCGCTCGGCTCCTCGGGCGTATGCTAAAATTGAAAGAAAAGAAGCGGCAGCGATTCACGTCGGCCTGATTGGAATCGGCAGACTCGAGGACACGTCGCTGGCTCGCATTCGAACTCGCGTAATCGCGTCTACCTGCCGACGTGTGCATCCGGCCAGAGTCTGCCCGGCTGGCATCTTTGTTATGTTAAACGCCCGGCGTTACTCGGCCGCGTGTTACGCGCGGAATTAAAGGGAAACGCTCCGACAGGATTTAGCCGGAACTCTGCCGTGAAACGGGATTTCCACCGGCGCTTCTACGGCCGTCGAAAATTACCGACAGGCGTGAGAATGTATTCCGCTAGGCGAAAATGCCGGCTGCAACGGTGATCACGGATTCTTGTGAAAACGACGCCGGTCCCGCTGACACCAGGATAAGCTGATACCAGCAAACTGCTTAGCACGCGAATTATTTTCATTTTCTCAGAGTTGATCGTGTCGGATAGCTCGATTGGGATGCTATCACGCGTGGAGAAAATTGGTTACGATATATACCATCGTGGGTCCTAGGACCCTGAGATGGGAAATGTTACGTAGGATGCTATTTTTCGGAAAGTAGAATCACAGGGATTATTTTCGTAGAAGAAACTCCGAAATCGATAACATCAAAGTTACCGAGAGACAAATTTTGTTTTTTCACAATGAAACGTTGAGTTTCGTGGGATTTTTGGGGGAGGAAGAGCGAATCGATGAAAATTTTGAAGGAGAGACCTTCGACGATATATGGAGAGACCTTTGTGAGATTTGAGAGATTCGAGAATATCGAGAAGAAACGTCTTTTTGTGTTCTCTCGCGTTAATACGTGACGCCGGGGTGCATCACGGTGGGTCACACTTGTATTTTACAAAATAGGTAGTACAGAATAGATATATTTTTCAATTTTCAACTTTATAAACAGATATTCAATATTAAAAACAGAACAATTCAATATTATAAACATAAGGTAATTATTTAATTATTTTATGTAATTTTTCAAAACATGTTTGGCACAGTGCCGATTGACCCTTCATCGGTTATGAAAACAGACCTCTACTGTTTGAGAAAAATGAAATAAAGTATTCCAAAATTAGGGCCAAAACTGGTCCCGTCAGATTTACTTAACATTTACAGGTATATGCAAATTGATATTGGAAAACTATAGTATATCAACGTATTAATTGAAGTCCACGGAATTTACTGAATCCAACGGGAATTGTATCGTTTTAGTAGTTTTGTTACAAATGAAAGTCAAAGTTGAAAAATTTTCAAAGTCGATTTCCTCAAAAAATGAGGCTGATAGACAAAAACTGATTTCAGATTCGATTTTAACTCGTCGAGATCTATAAACATCACCTAGTGGGTATTATCGCGCAAAAATCGTGTTGAATAGCGTAATCTACCACCCTTGGTTTTCTTATTTTAATTTCTTATTATTATAGAGAGGTGTTAATGTGACGAATCGAGAAATTTCAGCTAGAATTGTAAGACTGTTGACAGTCAAAGTTGCCAGAATGTTAGATTACATTAGCCTTAGAATTTTAATTCTCTGAAGTCCGAATTATATTTCAATTTTATTACCAGCAGCCTTTAACGCTTTCAAATGTTTCACTTGAAATTTACTTCGACTAAAAACTTCGATTAAACGTCAGTTTTGCTCCGTTATTCTCGATATATCGTATTAATTGCCAGCAACTGCACCGTACACGTTACAGACTCGTAGTTCCATTCTTAAATTCCGATTTTCAAAACACGACTCTCCGAGCCTACAATTCAAACGCAATCGACAACGAAGATTACTCGTTATTTTTTCCTTTTGTTCCCGCTTTCAAAAATTTCCGTACCATCCATCGCTACACACAGCTTTGAAATAACGCGTACACACGCAACGGCGTCTCACGAAGACGGGTAAATCGAAACGAGACCTGGCAAAAGGTATCGACGATACGATTTGCATACACGATCCAGGATAGTCGGATACAAGGGCCTCGTGGCTGAAGAAATTCATCTATTCGCGTATTTGCGAACAGTAGAACGAATCAGACCGCGTTTAATCGGTTCCAACGCTGTTCGAAAGTTGAGAATTAATAGTAGAATTACTGGTCTGTAATTTACATCTAAATACAGTGCACGCGATTGGTATTAATTGATACGATATAATAAAAATAAAATATCACGCGTAATCGTGACCCTATTTCAAGAAAATATCAAAAGCAGCGGCATATTTTCAACGATCGCAAAAATAAAATGTCAGAACGAGTAATTTTAACTATCATCGTAGTTCTAGTATTAAATTAAATTAAAGGTATTTTCCAGTGAAGAGATATAATCGAATTTAAGTACCCGAGTTTATCGAATCGATATTAATTACATGAAATTTGTTATTTCAGATTTAAAATTAATTATTATACTTTCTTCTTTAGTTTTAGAATATTTTAATGAAACATCGATGCAAATTTGACCAAAAACAGAGTCATTTTGACACGTTTCGGTATTAAGGAAAAACCCGGTTAGCCAATCATATAACGCCTCACTTGGCAGCCTATAAACACCTGGAAAATTCATATGGTAAAGTTATCGCGAATAACGTGGCGAATATTAGCATCGAGATCGAACGTAGTATCTAAATAACAGTGCGCGAGTTGTTTAAAAATATCGCGCCGTCGTTTAATTCTCCATTCAACTTCGCCTTTTTCCACCGCGACAATGTAACGACGCTTCTGAATTATGCTTTCTATTTAGAATAATTACCATCGCCGGGGAACACGAAGGTGCGACTGAAGAGGGTGGAGAACGAAAGGGCAGAGGATGAAGTGACTGCTAAACACCACGCTGCCGACACATGATTACGACGATGAATTAACGGCAAGTTGTTCCTACTCTAAAACCGAGTTTATTTTATCGAGCGGCTCGCTTGCAAAGCCTCTTAACAGGGATCGTTATCATTCGCTTATATACGACGAAACGGCCGTTTTTTTTCCCATAAACTACGTAACGGGGTATCGGCGCGATATATTCGCAGCGAAAGAGGCGAAATCTGGGAATTTAGGATCACGTAGGTGTGTTAGTATAAGCTGACGATTTTGAGTTGAAGAAATAAAGAGGGGAAAAGAAGGGAGATAGGTGGAGAATTTTTTTTATAATTTATTCGAGCATTGAAGAAGTTTTGGTTAGGTATAGTACGTTTCTTGGGTTGTGACGATGAATTTTCTTTGATTAAGTGATAATCGAGAAATTATTATATTATATTTTTTTTATAATATATTCGAGCATTGAAGAAGTTTTGGTTAGGTATAGTACGTTTCTTGGGTTGTGACGATGAATTTTCTTTGATTAAGTGATAAGCGAGAGATTTTGCTTCGAGATTACTAGAGATTATGGAGTGTAAATAAAAGATAATACATGTATAGCGCTGATAATTATATCATACTAGTGCTGGGATTGATAGGAGATATATTCGCAAAATTATCTGTTGAAAAGATAAGTCTTGTTACACAGAAAAATTAATCTACGATGTAAGGTGTGAATAAATAGTTTTTAAGACCTAATTTCTAAATGTTTATATCCCTGACAGAAAATAAATTCGCAGAAAATTGGCAAATGTTCTCAAGGCTTCAGACGTAAAATTATCAATTCAATATTCGCAAATTACAAAAATAAGGAAACAAAAATCGAATGTTGTGGAGTAAATGCAACAATTCCGCAATGATTTCTGACAGAAGATAAATTCACGAAGAATTCGCAACTACCTTAATAAGTATTCACATTCGAATTCAATGCACGATATATTCGCAAATTGCAAAAGTAAGGAAATATATATAAAACCCGAAGAAATAGATCCGAATGTTGCAACAGAGACGCAAAAACTCTGCGATAATCCCTGACAGAAAATAAATTCGCAAAAAATTCGCAACTGCCCTCACGAGGTTTCGGACGAAGAAATACCAATCTAACTTGATGGAAGATACATTCGCAAATTGCAAAAAATAAAGAAACACCTATAAAATCCAAATGCTCTAACACAAACTTAACAATCCCGCAATGAGAAAGAATAAATTGGAAAATGCCTTGACAGGATTTCAAACGAAGAAATACCAATTAAACTCGATAGAAGACATATTTGCAAATTGCAAAAAATAAGGAAACACCTATAAAACCCAAATGCTCTAACACAAACTTAACAACCCCGTAATGACAAAAAATAAATTGACAAATGCTCTCACAGGGGTTCAAACAAAAAAATATTAATCCAACTCGATAGAAGACATTCGCAAATATCAAAAACAAAGAAACAAGCATTAAATCAGAATGTTGTAACGCAAACTTAACAACCCCGCGATGACTCCTGAGAAAGGATAAATTCGCAAATGATCTCACAGGGGTTCAAACGAAGAAATAGCAATCCAACTTGATAGAAGACACATTCGCAAATATTAAAGACAAGTAACCACGCATAAAATTCGAACCCTGTAACGCACACTTAACAACCCCGCAGTGATCCCTGAGAAAGGATAAATTCGCAAATAATCTCACAGGGGTTCAAACGAAGAAATATCAATCCAACTTGATAGAAGACATTCGCAAATTCCAAAAAATAAGGAAACACGTATAAAATCCGAATATTGTAACGCAAACTTAACAACCTCGCGATGATCCCTGAGAAAGGATAAATTCGCAAATGATCTCATAGAGGTTCAAACGAAGAAATACCAATCCAACTCGATAGAAGACATTCGCAAATATCAAAAACAAGGGAACACGCATTAAATCCGAACGCTGTAACGCAAACTTAACAACCCCTCGACGATCCTTGAGAGAGGATAAATACGAGGCATCAGCCTTGTCTCTGGCCAGACCGGTGGTGGGAACTTCGAACAATAAAGCGATCTTATTTAAAAGAGGCCGAGGCAGTGCTGTCAGCCAGATTGCGACTTAGAGGAGTCCGGGCTGCTCTGGTATACATTTGAATTCGTTTAAACCCGGCCGGTGATTCGCTCGGGCGAGTACTCGCGTGGTCCTCGCGACTGAATCTTCCGGGAGATCTATTTTCCAGCGAGGCCACGGGAATCCGTCTGCCTCGACAATGTTTGTTTTTATCGAGCGGAATTCTTATCGTGCCCTCGCGTGCCACGGTGTGTACTCGCCTGCTCCAATAGGCAAAGTCGACTACACGGAAAGCGCTGCACGTCCTCTAGCTACCCCGCAGCGTCGCGGCGCGTAGCACCCTCCGCGTCGGGACCTCTTTTCCATTCCGGGCTATCTCGCCGCGAGGATGAGACGCCTCTTCTGCGTTCCACGAGGGAACGCCGAAGGAAATATAAGGGAAACTTGATCAGGATTGGAATCGAGCCGCTGCTGAGCTTGGACGATCACGGATTCTTATCTTTTCGATGGTAGCAGGGAGTATAGTCGTTGAATACTTCGCGATTGCTGAGTATTGTACTGGCAATTGACAGTTAACCCTTTGCACTCGAGAGGCGACTGTCAGTCGCCATAAAATTTTGAAGACACATAATAATTAATATATAAAATTTAGGATAATATAACGATACGAGAGAAATCGAAATTAAATAATTTTACGTGTTAATTATTACACGATTCTTTATTTACCACTGAGAAAGGTAACGTCAGTTTTGTGGCAGAAAATTTATGAATTTTTACTCTTCTGTAGCCAAAAATTCGTCGAGTGCAAAGGGTTAATTTTTTAGTTTCGCTGTGGAGGAATTAATAAAATTATTGTCAGTCGATGGTTGATGTTCGTTGAGAGTTAAGGGTGATTATTGTCACTCAATGTTTGACTTTTGCAGTGGTGGAATTAATAAAATTATAATCAGTTAATGGTTTATCTTCGTTGAGAGTTAAGGGGTGAATATCGTTATTCAAGACTTGACTTTTGCAGTGGAGAAATTAATAATATTATAATCAGTTAATGGTTTATGTTCGTTGAGAGTTAAGGGGTGACTATCGTTATTCAATATTTGACTTTCACAGTAGAGGAACTAATAAAATTATAGTCAGTCGATGGTTGATTTTCACTGAGCGCTAACGGTGACTATAGTTATTCAAGATTTGACTTTTGCAGTGGAGAAATTAATAATATTATAATCAGTTAATGGTGTATCTTCGTTGAGAGTTAAGGGGTGACTATCGTTATTCAACGTTTGACTTTCACAGTGCAGGAATTAATAAAATTATAGTCAGTCGATGGTTGATCTTCGCTGAGAGCTAAGGGTGACTATCGTCACTCAACATTTGAATTTTTTAGTGGAGAAATTAATAAAATTATTATCAGCTGATGGTTGATCTTCTCTGAGAGCTAAGGGTGACTATCGTCATTTAACGTTTGATTTTTATAGTAAATTAGCGATGGTTATCGTCACTCAAGGTTTGACCATTACTGTATGTTAACAGTGACTAGAATTATCAAATATTTAACTTTCTCAGAGTAGCAACAGTGATCCTAGTCACCCAAAATTTTACCTTCGATATGTATTCTCAAATTTCGACGGCCACTCCATAAAAGCGGTGACTATAGTAACTCAACATTTCACCATTGCTGGATCCTAACAGTGGTTAGAGTCACTCCATGCTTAATCTCCTCAGAATACTAACAGTGATAATAGTCGTCCAAGACTTGGCCTTCGCAGTGTAATAATAGAGACCATAATCGCTCAAAATTTAATCTTTGCCACATTCTCGGTGCTATAGTTACTCAACATCCGACATTCCTTGTATAAGAGCAGTGACTTTAGTCACCCAACGTTTGAACTTTGCTGCGTACTTCCGATAGTTATAGTCACTCTAGATTTTCCTATCACTGCGATGACTATTGTCATCCAACGTTTGATTCTCGGAGTATATTAACCCTTTGCACTCGACGATTTTTTGGTTGCAGGAAAGTAGAAATTTACAGATTTTCTTCTATAAAACTGACGTTATTTTTTTGAAGCGTAAATAAAGAATCGTAGGATAATTAAGACGTAAAATTAGTTGATTTCGATATCTCGCATATTGTACTATTATCTTAAATTTTATATATCAATTAATATGGGTCTTCAAAATTTTATGGCGACTGACAGTCACCTCTCGAGTGCAAAGGGTTAACCTTAATAATTCTCATAGAATACTAACAACCGTTACTATACTCTAGCCATTCACGATCTACCAATAATGACTATAGTAACTCAAGATTTAACCTTGGCAATATACTAACAGCGACCTATAGTCACGCAACGTTTCACCTCCTCAGTGTAGAAATGATGTCTATAGTCACTCAACGTCTAACCTTCGCAGTCTACTAACAGTAATTATAGTGATCCAACACTTCACTCTCTCTGTATATACCTACTCGACATTTGACCCCCACAGTGAACTAATCACGACTATAGTCACCCAACGTTTAACATCTAACATAATTTCTACGAAATTTTAGTTTACCTTGGTTTCATACTTTGTCAAGGGAATAATAAACGTACGATAAAAGGTATATTTTTATTTTGCTTTGCTTTTTGAAATAAGAATTTCAGAGATTCGCGGACTATAGTAGAATGGGATGACAAGTTGGTTGCACAGTTTCAGAGAAGCGAGAAGGAAATTTTGAGAATTAGAACGAGGGCGGGGAGTGGTGGTGCTGTTTGCGTGTCAGGTGAAAACAAGAGGGTGGTACAATAGGGGGTGGGAGGAAGTATACGGGGAAACGAGGTTTGTTCTCGTTAAATGTGAGTCATAATAGGGGTAGGAAACGTGGAAATCTATCGCGATTCTTTGTAACGTGCTGGACTACTTGCGACGTAGCGGTATGCAAATTCCGAGCCGGATTCGGTGTTTAAAAAATAACGGCGAAATAAAAGAAGCTCGCGGGAAATAAAAATACACCCGTTCCTTTCAATATTGCATCCCTTTGTATTTTCTGCGTTGTATATTGATTTCGCAGATGTGTATTTTTGACGCGATGATATTTTCCGAATTGCAGAGCGGTTTCAATTTTGTTTAAAAATAGGAAAATAAAGGGAGCATTTTAAACGCAAAACCACGCGTATTTTTATATTATATGTTTTTGTATTTTCCGTATTGTATATTGATTTTCGGCAGTATATTTTTGATATTGTGGTATGTAAATTTATATCTTGAACTGGATTCGGTATTTTTAAAAAAAGCGGGAGTAAAATAAAGGGAGCTTTTAAAAATAAATTAACGTTTGCTTCTGGATATTGTATTTTGTACCGTTTTTAATTATAGAGAGACCGTAGAAAATGTTTTCTAGAACCGATTGCTGATTTCGATACTTGCAATAAATCGTGCAAATTTTCGAAACGTGGAATTGAAGAATTTTAATTAAAAATGCTTGTTTACGTTTCTCTCGTTTTTAATAAATAATTTAACATATATCGTAACACAGATACACTTAGCTGCATAATATTAAAATATTCATATACTTTGTAAATGAATCCGCGAGTTATATCAATTAATCAACTTTTCCCTTGTAACTGAAATACTAAATTTCAGGAATCTTCCCATAGTGTTTTAATGGTTATAGAATAATTCACGGATGATGTAAACTTTTTATGGTCCGAGTTACTTCCACGTTTCATCGCCACCCGTGCTTTATTGTCAATAATTAATTTCCCCGAAAAGCGAAGTCATATCTGTACTGAAATATTTGTATTAAGCTGAATTTTAATGGAAAAAACATATTGTATATTTCAAATTCATATGAAAGACCAAATCCACGCGTGTAGGAGCTCAATGATTTATAGTAATCCTTTAGCCACCTGTACAGTTCCTTTGAGCAAATATCGAAATTTCAAAACCGCAGCATAAAAATGATTTAAAACCGTCGAAAAAATCACGAGACTTTATCGATCGATCCAAACGCTCTCGATAGTCGTTTATTCCTAAAATTACATATCTGAAACCTGCAAATGAAGAAGTTTCTTCTCGTAAATAAGATATAATTCAAGGATCGTACTAAAAATTAGGAGAATCGCATAAGAAACGACACAATTATTACTAAACGACAAAAATAATTAAAAAAGAGAAAAGAAAACCAAGTAAAAGCCAAAAAAAAGAATAGACTGTTTAGGCTTTCGTCTTGTCCACTCTTTTACAACCCTTGTCAATACTGGAACTATCAAATGGATGAAAATGACTCGTTTCACTTCTCCCCTTTGCAATCGCTTGCAAAATGAATTTTAATTTTCATAGTGATAAATACTCTGATACGATGCAATCAAAAGAAATTATCAAAAATTTACGAACGAAAGAGAGGAATAAAAAAGAAATTAAAAAAGCCGATGATACTCTGATAACATACAGGTAACAGAAATTATTAAAAAATTACGAATAAAAACGAAATAAAAAAAAGGATAGAAAAGGTAGAATCTTAGAGATTGCAGTTTAATCGTCATCAATAATATATATCAAGTATAGATACTCGTTACAGTATTAAGTCGACGATACTACGATACGATCAAAAAGAATTATTAAAAATTTACAAAATAGAAAAAAAATAAAAAAAAAAATAAAGAAGAAGTTTTACAAGATTGCAGTTTAATCATCATGAATAATATATATCAAGTATAGATACTCGTTACAGTATTAAGTCGACGATACTACGACACGATCAAAAGGAATAATTAAAAATTTGCAGAAGAGAAATAAAAATTAGAAAAAAATAAAGAAGAAGTTTTACAAGATTGCAGTTTAATCATCATCAATAATATATATCAAGTATAGATACTCGTTACAGTATTAAGTCGACGATACTACGATACGATCAAAAGGAATAATTAAAAATTTACAAAAGAGAAATAAAAATAAAAAAAAGATAAAGAAGAAGTTTTACAAGATTGCAGTTCAATCATCATCAATAATATATATCAAGTATAGATACTCGTTACAGTATTAAGTCGACGATACTACGATACGATCAAAAGGAATAATTAAAAATTTACCAAAGAGAAATAAAAATAAAAAAAAGATAAAGAAGAAGTTTTACAAGATTGCAGTTTAATCATCATCAACAATACATATCAAGTATAGATACTCGTTACAGTATTAAGTCGACGATACTACGATACGATCAAAAGGAATAATTAAAAATTTACAAAAGAGAAATAAAAATTAAAAAAAAATAAAGAAGAAGTTTTACAAGATTGCAGTTTAATCATCATCAATAATACATATCAAGTATAGATACTCGTTACAGTATTAAGTCGACGATACTACGATACGATCAAAAGGAATAATTAAAAATTTGCAAAAGAGAAATAAAAATAAAAAAAAATAAAGAAGAAGTTTTACAGAAGATTGCAGTTTAATCATCACGTATCGAAGTACTCGTCACAGATCGGTAGTTTCAGTATTAATGCGACGATACTCTGATCCGATGCAACGAAAAAAAAACGATTAAAAATTTCGAGAGGAAGAAAATTCAGTTTAAAGGAAAAAGGAGAAATCTTGGGAGATTGCAGTGGCAGAGACGGGGACTAATCACTTTCGGTTGGATCGTTCCGCAATGTTTAAACAACGGAAGTTGCCCGGCGCGAGATAGACGGAAACTTCAATAAGTTTCGAGTACCGGGCGCCGTGAAGAGAAACGAGCCGAAGAACAAACAGCGAGGTAAATGAGAAATCAATGCAGGCGGCCGTAACCCGGCTGATAGACAAAGAAAACTGTGTACGATCTCCTCCGGCCCTTGGCCAACTTCTTTTGATCTATTTCCTCTCCATTCGTCTTCCTCTTTTCCTGCCCCCGCACGACAGGCCGCAAGGCTTCTTGCGCGGCTTACGCCGGATCAACCCGCGGTGAAATTTCATTTCCTGTTGCGCAGCCGTTTTAAACAACGCCCGGCTATCAATTAATTGGCCCGGAAAGATTCGGCCAACGCCACAAAGGAAGACTCTTTCGCTTATGGATCCTTCGCAATTGAACGTTAACCGATATCCTGCGATAATGAAATTTCGCGAGATCCTTTGTCAGCTCTGCTTTAAATGCAAAAGAAAGCTCGGGGGTGCCGAAGGGGTAGTCGAACAGGGGTTCGATGGATCTTTTAATCCGCGAGGTGTAGGTTTACAGGTGGAGTCGCGGGAACAACGTAACAAATTCGGTGAAAAATTAATTATACCAGAAGGGGTTGTAAGAAGATAACGATGAACGGGGGATTTTTAACGAAGGTTTTAGGGTACTATAGGGTTAGCGTTAATGATTTAAAAATAATCATCACGATGGAGAATCGTTTTTATTGCATGGAAATAATTTATTCGTGTCAGGGTTGATTGTTGGCTAATTAAATAAGGGATCGAAGAAAATTTTTAAGAAAATATGATAAGAGTTTTACTTCGTGTCGTTGTGGTCTTTGTGATAGTGTATTTATAAACTTCTTCCTTCTTCTTTAATCTATCAATTATACAGCGATTTGTGAATTTTTGAAGATTCTCTGTCTTCTAAAAGATATAGATTGAAATAGGGTTTATATAAAATATTATTTATATATTTAATACATGTATCTCAGAAGATACAGAACATACAAAAATTCACAAATTATTACACTCTTCTCGTGAAAAGATAAAGAAAATAAAAAATATGCAATTGTGTCGAAACAACCATTTCTTTCTTAAATTTTTGTCATTAAATGTAATTATACACTTTTGCGATAGTCTATGGATATATTTCTCAACCCTTTAAAATCGTTCTCCAAATTGTTCTTACCATTTCTCAATTACTACAATAACCAATGTTCGCAAATAAATACATATTGCAAGTATACCTAAATAAGAAGTAACTCGAGTGAAATTTTTCCAATGATGTAATAACCAAATTTTGCATATAAATATTTTCCAGGAATAAATTTCAAAATACACTTAAATAAGTAGTACCTCGAGTCAAATCTTTCTAATCACTGTAATAACCAAATCCTGCAAAAAAAATATTTCCCATAAATAAATTCGCAAATATACCTAAATCACAAGTAAATAGGGTCAAATTTTCCCAATCAGTATGATAATTAAAATTTGCAAATAAATATTTTCCACGACTAAATTTCAAAATACACCTAAACAATTAGTAACTCGAGTCAAATCGTTCCAATCACTGTAATAACCAAAAGCAATGTACCTAAATAACAAGTAAATCGAGTCAAATTTTCCCAATCCCTACGATAATTAAAATTTGCAAATAAATATTTTCCACGACTAAATTTCCAAATACACCCAAATAATTAGTAACTCGAGTCAAATCTTCCAAATTACTGTAATAACCAAAATTGTAAATACTGTAAATACTGAAAACTGTAATATTTTCCAACAAATATTTTCCATAACCAAATTGGCAAGTATACCTAAATAAGAAATAAATAGAATGGAAGTCGACTCCCCTCCCCTTCTCACTCTCTCTCAAGAAAAGAATCTTTTCATCAGGTCAGAAGAGAGTTAGGGTCCGGGGCCCCGACAAATCCAAAAGTTTCAACTACAAATTCCGCTGTCGCCACTGAAGCCGGACAGAATTATCGTTTCAGTTGCCGACAGCGACTCTCGGCAGCCTGGAAACGAGACTAAGTAACGCGAACGAAATAAGAAGCAAGATCGCGGTGGTATTCATGGAAATTTTCATTTTCCCTCGCAGCGGAGCGAGGAACAACTGCTTATAAGTCCACCTTTTTTTTTCTCTCCCTCTTCAACCCCTCCGTTTCTCTCCTTATCCGCGATCGCCCACTTTTCCTCCTGCTCGTCCAATAACAGAGAGAAATAACGATTTTTAACGCGATTTCCTGCCCGGTCTCCTTCCCTAATTGAAATGCAAATCCCGAAAAAACTCGCGGAACTATTTTATCGCGCTTCGTTACCGTGTCTAATTAACGAATCGACGTATCGATGAATCGGAACGTCTGTGGCGAACGATTTCAGAGGGCGATTGAAGGAGAGGAAGGGGATAATCGATCGAATCGAATGAATTTTAAATCTCGATGCTTCTATTTACGAAATTTCTGCTCTATATACCAGGCTTCTAAATCCGTCGCCAAGTGTCACGTGTGGTTTAAATCGTTCATGAGATCCGATTGACCGGATGAATATTTCAGCCGGATTTTCAAACGCGGAAAGCAGGTGTCTTAATAGTTCGCACTTTCTGGATAAGATTGAAAATCTCTTTGAAATTCTTATATCCGTTAAGTCTTAATCGAATGACACTTCGCCGCAATAAATTAGTTCAATTAATTATTTCCCGGTGTTATACAACTTTAATCGTTCTTATACCAATAGAACCAGGGAATTTCAAGTTATATTCAAGATCGCGAAGAACCAGCGATGATTTTGCAAACTCGGCAAATATTTCATTCCCAACGAAAAGTCTGGTGAATTAGCGAAATCGCGTATTAAAACCATCGATTTCGAATCAATAATTACGAGGCACGAATCCATTACTGTCAATCATCAGTTATACGCATGACGTACTGAAAGGAATTTCCGAAAAAATACCTTGATTCTTCGATAATTCATTTCGACTTCGTTCTGCGTTGAAATATTAAAAATTATCGAATGGAAATACGATAAAAGGCCGAAATTATTCGAAATCCATCGGAAATAAAAGGAATAGAAAGTTTCATATAACGTGCGCGAGAGAAATGACAATAACTCGATACAAATAGGTTACGCTGCGCGTAAATCAGGTAGAATTCCAAGACACAAATGTCGACAGGCCATTGAACCGCGATCGAGTGGAGAAAAATGTCTCATTACCCGGTAAGCATCGTCGTAAATGCCCTTTGCCGAGACAATGCGAAACTAGATGTGTCGGAAGGTGGGAAACGAATGTGGCAATAAATCAGAGAAACCTCTCGCAAAGTGCCGGTTCGGTACATAAAACTATCAAAGACTCTCTATTCTTTCATCCCTCTCCTCTGTCCTGCAAGAGCCAACGTCTTCCTCTCTTTTCGCCGAAAAGCGAAAAGCTTTTCACCTCTCTTGACACCGAGGTGACAACGTGTATTGTTCGATGACTATTTAGTCATTTATACACCGAGAACAGAGGACAAGAATGGTACCTCGTATAATCGACTTTTTTCCATTCATATCCAAATATACGAAATACTCAAAAATAGGGGTGGTGTTGTAGTTATGTTCCTTAGTGTAGATATTATTAACCCTTTGCACTCGGTGATTTTTTAGCTAAATAAGGGTAGAAATTTACAAATTTTCTGGTATAAAACCGACGTTATTTTTTTGAGCGGTAAATAAAGAATCGTGTAATAATTAACACATAGAATTATTTGATTTCGATATTTCGCATATTGTTATATTATGGTAAATTTGATATGTTAATTAATATGGGTTTTTAAAATTTCATGGTGACCGACAGTTGTCACTCGAGTGCAAAGGGTTAATTGGACAAACTCAACACTGGCAAACTTTTCCTTTTTATTCCTTTTTATTTTATTTAGTATGGAGCATCTATTGCTCATTCGAATTGTCTTCTAATCTTCGAATTTTCTTCTAACCTTGGAATCCTCTTCTCTTTTAATCTTCGAATTCTTTTCTCTTTTAATCTTCGAATTCTTTTCTCTTTTAATCTTTAAATTCTCTACTCTCCTAACCTTCGAATTCTCTTTTCCTTTAATCTCCAAATTCTCTACTTTCCTAACTTTCGAATTCTCTTTTTTTCTAATCTTCAAATTTTCTTCTCTTCTAACCTTTGAATTCTTTTCTCTTCTAACCTTTGAATTCTCTTTTCTATTAACCTTTGAATTCTCTTCTCTTTCAATCTTCGAATTTTCTTATCTTTTAATCTTCAAATTCTTTACTCTCTTCTCTTCTCTTTTAATCTTCGAATTCTCTACTCTCCTAACCTTTAAATTCTCTTTCCTTTTAATCTTCAAATCCTTACTTTCCTAACTTTCGAATTCTCCTCTCTTTTAATCTTCAAATTCTTTACCCTCCTAACCTTTGAGTTCTCTTCTTCTTTAATCTTCAAATTCTTTACTCTCTTCTCTTCCCTTTTAATCTTCAAATCCTTACTTTCCTAACCTTCGAATTCTCTTCTCTTCTAACCTTTGAATTCTTTTCTAGCCTTGGATCCATACACAATCTAATAATTTATTTCCTAATAGTGGTATAAATATTCCCTATCGTCTCAAAATCGAGAGATTCCTACAGTAGTCAATTTACAGCATTAGAACGCAAGTATCGTTCAAAGTCATCAAAGTTCTCTCTGTAAATTTGTAACGATAGAAAAATCTCTTAATGCAACCTGAAATATAATTTCTGAGACGATGATCATAAAGATCCAATTTGTCTAAAAACCCTCGCCACCACAGAAACACGTCGAAACCGAAACTCACCCAAGAAATTATTCGCGACGAATAGAAAAGCATGCATCGATCACTCACTATCCAATGGCAACAAACCTAGATTTATAGAACTACCGAGACAGGAAACGACCAGGAGAGTAAAAAGGCTTTAAATACAACACAGAGAAAGAGGAAGAGAGAGAGAGAGGAAAGAAATGTAGTCCCTCAGCTGGCCCTGGCTCTCCGTCTTAATTAGCCATCGCGAGAGAAGAGCTTGGCGAACGGATCGTCTCTCAATTACCGGGAACAACGCATCCGATTGCATGAATGTAATTGGACAACCACCATGGACTACGGAGACAGCAAGGTATGGAGATACAGGATCGCGAACGAGTGGATGTCCGATTGAAAAATATAAGAGAGAAAGAGACAGGGTGGGCCTTGAGAGAGGTCAGGGCCGCGAAGGATCAGCTCGGTTCGGCTGAAACGGGATGGAAAGATCGACGAACGAGTTTAATCCGATTCGACACACGCATGAAACCGATCGATCCCGAGAGATTTATGGGCCTTGGTTGGCGAGTGCTGTTGGTTACACGTCGGTTCGCCGGTGTAAATAAAGGAAGCTTCGAGATGGAGGAGCGTTCGGTGGAAATGTTAAGCAGCGCGGTCGGCAGCGGAGCAAATGTGTTTTTCTTGGATCTGTCGGGGCCCTGGATATTGGATATCGAGAAATGGAAGTCGATCGGGTAATCTGTTTATGGCAGTGTACACTCTGCAAGTTTCGATCTAATCATAACGCAAATAGATAGATAGAGAGGAATGTGTGTGCACGGCACTTGGCCAAGGTACTGGGAATATTTGCGTTTCTTGTTGATTTGCAATAGATAATTGCGACGCGATAGATAATTTACGGACTATTCCATTCGAGTCCGATTAGCGTGGAACAGTTGAAGCGGCCTTTGAGACGAATGTTCATCGCAATTTGTGAAAGGTTAATTATACACAAACTGGCGAATATATTGTAAGAAGAAGTTACTTTTACAATTTTCGTTGAAATTTCGTTGATTGTAAGACCTCTTTCGCTTTGGAGAATCGTCAATGACGTATCAAGATTCTTCTTATAGCTAAATGTGTCAAATCGTTTCGTATAGGAATTAATAAAGAAGACATTTTTATCTGGATCGCTCTGTATATATTCATTCATTCCATCTATTAACAAAAGTCAAATTAGAGAGATTATTTTCAACGAAATAAAACGATATTCAATTGTGACTGTTATTCAGCATAACTCAACTCGAAATTTACAATATTTAAAAAATAATTATCTATGACTCTGGAAAGGAATTATTTTGAACATCGAAAAAGTGAAAATTAATTTTAATATTCCAGTATTAACGAACCATATCTTTTAAAGAGGTCAAAAAACCCGATTTTTTTTTTTTAATCGTAAAATACATGTTTTCAAAAATATTTTAAATAAACTCTGGTAGGTAGCGTCATTATTATAAAAACGTGAAATTTATAACGCGTTTTTCTCGAAACTGTGTTTCTCAAAACAGTGAACGCGATTTCTCAAAAAGTGATGGACAGATTAGCACGAAATTTTGCCTAAAAATTCAATACATTCGTGGCTATAGTCTCTATTAAAATTGTTTAAAAATTCGCATTCCTTGCAGCATTTCATGCTCGTACATTAAAAAACAGAAAATGAAAAAGTCGATAAGGTACATTCGGAGTGCGGCCATCTTTTCATTTCCCGATATTTTTAATCCTTTTTACTCCCAGTCATAGCCGTACTCTTGCTCAACAGGAATCCCGTTGAGTTTTTCATTCGGAATAACAGGAAGACCCTGAATTACGTACACGATCTACAACGAATTTTTAAAATGCCCTTCGGACAACGGTCCGCGTATCACGGGCACTTTTCAACCATTTCTACCAAAAAATGCAACGCACATGGTCCCAGACCGCACGAACAAGCCCCGTTAATTTCGAAACACGACCTCTCACCAGTTCGTAGCAACGATATTCGCAAAACGTCGGCAAAAAATCGAGCAAGACACCCTTAAAAGGAACCGGAAGCAACGCGGTAACAACCGAGGCAGCAGGAACAAACTCGAAAACCCTTCTGCAAGCGTGACTGGCGAAAAGGAATTGGCCAGGAACAGGATCGACGTCAAGAAGGCAGCAGAATCGGCGACTGGTTTCCGAGGGAGGAAGATTTATGCGGCCTTTCACTTCCGGCGGACAATTTCAATGTTGGGCGCGCGACCGAGAGCCGTGGGGCGGCAGCGGAACCAAGGGAAATTGATCGAGCGGGATAATGCCGTGGAAAAAGGAGAAAAACGCTGGCCGACATCGATATCCATTAAATTAAAGCCCGGAGACCAGTTGTCCCCGGTAGCAGCGGCAATCAAACCTCCGCGAGATCCTCTGAATGGCCGACAATGCGAAGCAAACTGCTCGAAGAATTTTCATTTGCTGCCTAACCTCGTAAAAGCACCCCTCCTCTCCCTCGAGACGTTAACCCTCCGCGATGACCAGAGAGAAGGAGAGTACATCGATACGAAAAATATATCGATTAACCGGAAAGGAGAGTAACAGCTTCTTCCGACGTGGAAACGTCGGGACGAGAACCGGAAGAATAACTATCGTCATTCAACGTTTGACTTTCATACTAAACTAACAGTGATTATCGTCACCCAAGATTTGACCATTGCTGGATGTTAACAGTGATTAGAATTACCAAATATTTAACTTTCTCAGAGTAGCAACAGTGATTATAGTTGTCCAAAATTTTACTTTCGCTATGTATTCTCAAATTTCGACGGTCACTGCATAAAGCGGTGACTATAGTGACTCGACATTTCACCAATGCTGGATCCTAACAGTGATTAGAGTCATCCCATGTTTAATCTTCTCAGAATACTAACAGTGATAATAGTCGTCCAAGACTTGGCCCTCGCAGTGTAATAATAGAGACCATAATCGCTCAAGATTTAATGTTTGCCATATTTTCGGTGCTATAGTTACTCAACATCCGACATTCACTGAACAAGAACAGTGACTTTAGTCACCCAACGTTTGAACTTTGCTGCGTACTTCCGATAGTTATAGTCACTCTAGATTTTCCTATCACTGCGATGACTATTGTCATCCAACGTTTGATTCTCAGAGTATATTAACCCTTTGCACTCGAGAGGCGACTCTCAGTCACCATTCGTTTTAATTCCATAACTTAAACACGAAGCGATAATAACTATATTAAAGATAACTACACGCTAAGTATCAAAATAAAATAATTCCGTTCGTTCCAAACCCAAAAGTATACTATTTTTTACATATTTTCACATAAAGAATACTACCGAGCTTAACTCGACATAGAAAAAACCTTCTTCATAGCAAAAAAGTCTTCGAGCGCAAAGGGTTAACCTTAATAATTCTCACGGTATACTAACTATTGTTACAACACTCCTGCCATTCACGATCTACCAATAACGACTATAGTCACTCAAGATTTAACCTTGGCAATATACTAACAGACTCATAGTCACGCAACGTTTCACCTTCTCAGTGTAGAAATGCTGCCTATCTCCCAGAGAGTACATCGATACGAAAAATATTTCGATTAACCGGAAAGGATAGTAACAGCTTCTTCCACCTGCGAGACGTGTCATCCGACGTGGAAGCGTTGGGACGAGAACCGAGGAAAGAAAGGAGAGAAACGGGGAGAGAGAGATGGCCGATGCGAGGACAGAAAAGACGGCACCACGGCCAGGGGTTGGGAAATTTTTATTCGGTCCGCGTTTAACATCAGCCGGCCGACATTTTGGTCGGCACCGTGACCAGGGTTTAATAGCAGCTTCCATTGTAACGCCTTAACCCCCGCCTCGCCATACACAGTTATATGTGAGCGGAGAGAGGCCGAACGCGGTAATGCCTATAAATTTAAACGGCTTTATACGTGCGAAAGCTGCCGGTCCTCGCTAGCTCCGCGCGCCATTCGTTCCGCCGTCACGAACCGCGAGACGTGCAAATTCGTCCGTGAATTAAGCGTCAACGTGCCTGACATTCGCGAAATTGTTCATAAGGGGCGG
>NW_027471291.1:0-27060 GCF_051020765.1 Lasioglossum baleicum
GACCGTACCCTCCGACAAACTAACATCGCAGAATCGAGGGATATAACTTCGTGTTCAGAGGATGATATAAGTCTTCATTTCAGTGACGGGCACCAGAACTTCTTCTAGGAATTAGAGAATCGAGTGTGCAAACCGATCGGACGTTACCACCATCTGTGAGAGATGAAAGGCTAAGTCAATAGCTTCATGCTGGGAGTAAATCCGCTGTACTGTATTGGCCATAGGCACCTTAACTCACGAATTGTATATTAAAATAGATCGTCACACCGTGTAAGAACGTTACAAATTCCTATAATGCCAAACGTTTTACAGAATGCCTTACAACGTCTCGAGATGCTAACCCGCCGTTTCGCGAGTATAGCTACGAATTTAGGAAACATATTAGTATTCAATTTAGTGACATCGCGCTTAAATTCTAAAACGTTGCCACCTTCTGTTGGAAGACGAACGGTTAAGTCAACAGCTACATGTATCCTACGATTTCGAATGCCAAACCGGTACTCCGGGAGCGAATGCACTTTATCGTATTGGCAATAGAACACCTAAATTCACGGTATGAAGAATAAGGTTACTGATTCATTCAACTGTGGGTGTTACATCTGCATGGATTAAAACTATTCACCGAAGACCCTCACCGTGCGAGAACATACCCGCCGTATCGAGAGTACATTTTCGTGATCATAGGAAGCTAAGTGGTATACCTTTTAAGGACAAGTACGTTATTTTCACGAATGAATCTGTAGATGGAGGGCTAATCTCATTCAACAACGTTACAACCATCTTCGAGGCTCGCAAAGATAATACAGTATCTTCACATATTAGCTGTAATTCCCAAAGTCATTCCCGGACTAAATCCGCTGACTGTAGGTGGCAATAGAGACCTCATTTCGCTGATTCATCACAAAGATGGAGAAATAAACCGTCGGACAACATTACCAATTTTTCTAGAGGCCTAATCTATGTACGCAAGGCCTGGCACCTACGAGGAAATTAACCCGCTGTATCGAGAGCATAAATGCGAGTTCAGAGAAGCAAAGTAGTCTACATTTTATTGACAGGCACCTTAATTTCATGTATAAATGAGAAGATGGAGAGGCAAACCGTTCCAGAACGTTGCCACCTTCCTTGTGATACGAACGGCTTCGTAAATAGCTTCACCTATCCTGCTATACGAGAGCCAACTAGGTATTCTTGGAGGGAGTCCGCTAAAGGGTTTTGGCAAAGACACCACACTTCACGGATTGAACGTTACAGTAGAGCGTCAAACCCTCTTATAGCGATCCCAATTGGTATAACGTCAAACGTTATACCGTAGACCTAACTCATCCGTGAACCTCATCTCCTCCATCGACGATCATAACTTCGTGATCATAGAAAGAAATTGGTATTCATTTCACTTATGGGCACCTTAACTTCATGCACGAATAAGAAGATCAGTTGTAAAACAGTTCGGGACAGTTACTAACTTCTATGGTATTCGAAACAGGTAAGTCAAACTCATCACCTCTCCTGAGATTTCGAGAGTCAAATCAGGTATACCCGGAGTAAACACGTCGTGCATCATTAGCGTCAGACACCCTACTTCAGGTTATAGATATTAAAGGTACAGAGTCAGACCGTTGTCGAACGTTACGTATTGGTATAGGATCAAACCATTTACCGAAACCTTATCATCCTCGCAGCTATCCGGCTGTATCTAGTGTATAGCTTCGTGTTCAGAGAAACACATTAGTATACATTATAGAGATGGGCGCCCACAATTGCATGTATGGCTTAGAAGTCCGCGCGATAAACCATTATTGAGGCGTTGCCACCACTCATTGAGAGGCCCACAGCCTATGCCAATTAGCGTCACCTATCCTGCCATTCAAGAGACAGACCACGTATTCCGGCGACATATACCTCAAGTACAGTATTGAAATTAGAGCCGCTATTTCCACAACATAAATATTAATGAAAAGAGTTAAGCCATTATAGATCGCTACCTATTTCTATACAGTGAAACTTTTACCGAAGACCTTACCTTGCGAGAACCTATCCCGCTGTATCGAGAATATAACTTCGTGTTCAAGGAAGCAAGTTGGTATATATTTTAGTGACGGTAACCTTAATTTTATGTGAGAATTACAAGGTCGATTATCAAACCGTTGGAGCACTACGCCACCTTCTTTGAGAGTGGATCGGCCATGTCAATACCTTCATCCATTTTGTGATTCTGAGAGCCTCACCACGTATAACTGGGAGTAACTGCCCAGCGCAGTATTGGCAATAGACCAATTGCACGGCTTGAATATAAAAGAAGAGCGTCAATCCGTTTTGAGAAAGCAAGCGATGGATACCGAGAGTATAACTTCGTGAGCAGCGAAGCTATTGAGAATGCATTGTTGTGACGGGTATCTTAATTTCATATATGAATGATATGATCGAGAGCAATCCGTTCCAGAAACGTTACCACTTTCATTGTGAAATCGCACATATAACGCAATAGCTTCACCTATCCTGTGGTTTCGAGAGTCGCACATGGTATATCAGGAGTATATCCGCTGGAAAGTATTGGCAATGGAGACCATAAATCACGGTTCGAATACTGAAATAGACCGTCAATCCGTTTGAAACGATACGAATCTGCTATGAAGTCAATTGCATTACCGAAGGCATTACATTCCGCGAAACTCAACCGCTTCATTGAGGGTACAGCTTCGTTCTCGAGGTTGAGAATTAGTAGGCATTTAATCACGGGATCCTTAATTGCTGGTAAGATCAATGGAGATCGAGGGTGAAACTTCCCAGAACGTGGTACCTCTATGAGGATCGAACGGATAAGTCAAGTGGCTACACCTATTCCGAGATTCCGAAGTCAAACATGGTATTTCAGCTGAACATTATTGGCATAGACACCATAATTCACGGTATGAATACCAAAGCAGACGGTTTAAACAGTTGTTGAACGTAACCTATTGGTACAGACTCAAGTATTTTACACATAGCTCATACCCTCGGTGATCTAACCCGGCGTATCGAGCAGAATACTTCGTTTTCAGAGGAAAAATTAGTAAATATTTTTGTGACGGACACCTTAATGTTGTCATAAATAAGATGATCGTGGGTCAAGCCGCTCGAGATCGTTGCAACCTTCTGTGAGTGACAGAGAGGCTAAGAGTATAGCTTCATCTATTCTATGATTCGAAAGTCGAAGCAGGTGTTCGAGGAGTAAATCTGCTGAACCATTTTGGCAACAGAACCTTAATTCACGTTTGAATATTAAAGTAGATCGTCCAACGTTCGATAGCGTTACTAATTGGTATAAAGGCAAACAATTTAGCGAAAGGCTAACCTTTCGTGAACCTCACCGGCTTCATCGAGAGTATAAGTTCGTGTTCAGTGATAGAAAATTAGTATTCATTTAAGTGAGTGACACCATAACTTCATGTATGAATTAGAAGTCAAGGGTCAAATAGTTTAGAACGTTACTGCCCTCTTTGTTATTCGAGCAGCTGGGCCAATAGCTACCCCTATCCTGTGTCTCCGAGAGTCATATCAGGTATTCCTGAAGTGAATTCGCTGAACATTATTGGCAGCAGACACCTCAATTCAGGTATGAATAATAAAATAATGCGTCCAACCGTTGATGAACCTTACCTAATGGAATATAGTCAAACTTTTAACGAAAGCCTTTCCGTCCGACAACATATTCCGCTGCATCGAGAGTATTACATCGTGTTCAGTGGGATGAAATGGTTTCCATATAAATGGCGGGCACCTTAACTTCCTGTATGAATTAGAGATTGAAGGTCGAACAGTTCAAGAACGTCACCTCACTCCTACAGAGCCGAACTGCTACGTCAATAGCTTCCCCCATCCTGGGATTCCCAGACTGAAGTCATGTATTCCGAGAGTAAATCAGCTGAACAGTATTGGAATAGAAACATTAATTCACGGTAAGAATATAATAGTCGCGAATCATATCACTGTGGAACGTTGCACATTCGTATGGAGTAAATCTTTCTACGGAAGGCCTTACCTTACGAGAAGCCCTAACCGCTCTAGGGACTGCCATGCTTGGTATTTACAAGAGTCGAAGAGTCAAACCGTTCGAAAATGTTACTACATTCCTTGAGAACAAACGGCTAGGCCAATAGCTTCACGAATCCCGTGATTCCGAGAGTCAAAACCTGGTATTCAGGGAGTAAATCAGCTGAATAGTATTGGCTGTACACACCGTACTTACAGAGTATGAACGTTAAAGCAGAGAAGGAAGTCCACGGTGAATAATGCTAATGAAGTATTGCTGTATGAAGTCATTCCTTTTACACCAACCCTTTGTGACTAGCGTCTTGCTTATCATTCACTGCCACAAATTAGTAGACATACTAGCATGTGAGCACCACATTTTCATGATAAGTATCGCAATCAAGAGATAAACCGATCGAGAACGCTGCCATCTTGTTTGAGGCTCGTAGGGCTAAGTCAATAGCGCCACCACTCCTGTGACTCAGAGCGTCAATCCAGGTATTCGGAATGAATCGGCTAAACAGTGTTGGCAACAGACACCTTAACTCACGGTATGTGTATCAAAGTAGAGCGTCAGACCGTTTGAGCGTGTTACCAGTTAGTATTAAAGACAATTGTTTTATCCATTATCATACCCTCTGAGCATCTAACCCGCTGCAGCGAATGTGTTGCTTAGTACAATCGCAAACAAATTAGTAGACATTCTAGCAGACGGACAGCTTTCTTTCATGTATATATAGCAAAATCGGGAATCATACCGTTGGAGAACGATCCCACCTTTCTTGAAAGTCGCAAATCTAAGTCAATAGCTTCACCTATCCTGTGATTGCGAGAGTCATACCAGGTATTCCGGGAGTAAATGCGCAGAACAGTATTGGCAGCAGACACCCTAATTCAGGATACGAGCATTAAAAGTAGCAGTAGCCTAAGCTGTTGTAGAACGTTACCTATTGGTATAGTGTGAAACATTTACACGGAGCCCTTACCGTTCGGGGATCAAACTCGCTGCCTCGAGAGTATAACTTCATGTCCAGAGATCCAAATTAGTATAAAGTTTAGTGACGGCACCTTAATTTCTTGTATGAAATCGAAGACCGAGTGTCAAATCATTCGAAACCGTTACCACCTTCTATGCGATTCGAACGGCTATGTCAACAGCGTCACATATCCAGCGATTCTAAGAGTCAAACCAGGTAATCGGGAGTAAATGCTCAGAACAGTGTGGGAAGTAGACACCTTAATTCACGGTATGAATATTAAATCAGACCGTCATATTGTCGTAGAACGTTACCTATTGCTATAGAGTGAAGCTTTCTACAGAAGGCCGTACCTTCCGAGAAGCTAATCCGCTGTATCGAGAGTATAACCTTCGTAATCAGCGTAGAAAAATAGTGTAAATTTTAGAGACGGGCAACCTTGATAGAACTATAGATCAGAGGATCAAGGGACAAGCCTTTCCAGAACGTTAGCACCTTCCGTAGGAGTCGAACGCCTAAGTCAACAGCTTCTCGTATCCTGTTACTCCGAGACTCAAACCGAGTACTCCAGAAGTAAATCGCATGAATAGTGTCGGCAATAATCGTCCTTAGTCAAACGGTATGAATATTAAAGTAGATAGTCAACAGTCGGTGAACATTTCCAATTGAATATCGTCAACCTTCATACGGAGGGCCATACCGCCCGAGAAGCTAAGCATCTAAGCGAATCGAGAGTATAGTTCCCGGCTTGGAGAAGCGTATTACTAGGCATTTTAGTCGCGAGCACCTGACTTTCATATGTGAACTATAAAGATCAAGGTGAATCCGTTCCAGAACGTTACCTCGTTCTATCAGAGAAGAACGGCTAAGACAATAACTTCACATATTCTGCTATTCCGAGAATGAAAGAAGTTATTCCGGAGAAGAAGCCCGCTGTGAATTATTTGCAGTAATCACAATAATTCACCTTATGAATATTAAAGTACAGAGTCAAAGCGTTCTAGAACGTTGCATATTCGTATAGACTCAGACTTTTTACCGAAGGCTTACCTTCCGAGAACTTAACCCCACTGTGTCGAGGGTATAACATCGTATTCACAGAAAAAAGTTAGTATTCATTTCACAGACGGGCCCCTTAGCTTCATGTACGAATTAGAAGGTCGAGGGTCAAACCGCACGAAATGTTGCCACCTTCTGATAGGGACGAATGGATAAGTCTACAGCATCACCCATTCTGCGAATCCGGGAGACAAACCAGGTACTCCGGGAGTATATCCGCTGGTCAGTATTGGCAGTACACACCTTAATACACGGTTCGAATATGAAAGCAGGCCGTCAAACCATCGGTCAACATTACGAGCTTGTATAGAGACGTTAAGGTGCCCGTCACTGAAATTGATATCAATTTCGTTCTCAGAACACGAAGCTATACACTCGATACAGCGGGTTAGGTTCTCCGAAGGTAAGCCTTCGGTAAAATGTTTGACAACTATACCAATAGGTAACATTGTAAAAGCGCCGACGCGCTACTATTCATATCATGAATTAAAGCGTCTATTGATAATACTGCACTGTGGATAGTCACCCAGAACACCTGGGTCTGACTGTAGGAGTAACAGGATCGGAGTAGGTACTCATTCAGCCGCTTGACTCCCAAAGAAGGTTGCATCGGACTCGATCGGTTTGGCTCAGAGCTTCTTGTTCATACATGAAACAAAGATGCCCGACACTAAAATGTATACTCATTTGTACATCTGAGCACCTTGTTATACTCTCGATACAGCGCGTTATGCTTTCGGACGGTGTAACGGGGAAATTGAAGTCAAGTATTAAAGTAAAATATACAGGGATAGCTCATCAACCCTGTTGGAAGAGATTCTTTCAAGATGAAACTAGGTTTCATATATTAATACTAATTCCGTAATGTAAGTGTAATTCAGATATTGAGTAGTATTAAATATTTAACGCAGGTTTTCAGGATATGTATACGAATGTAGAAACGTTCTGTTTGAGGTATAATGTGGAATTGATTTATTCGTTTCTTCTCCGTATTTTACATAATCATTTTCTGGTTGAGTAGGCGGTTTCTCGTCAAGTGTTGACTGGTTGGAACTGATTTTGCTACGGGTTGATATTTGCTCGGCTTTCGGTAATGTGATGGTTAAAATTTGGATAATTTTTCCACGGTTGTTGTCTGGGCGGTTTCGGGTGATGCGTTGGCTGGATTTTGGCTGGCGTCACACAGTGATGCGTTGGCTGGATTTTGGCTGGCGTCACAGCGGATAGGTCACCTATAAAAGGTTTGACTTTATACCAATTGGAAAATGATCTCTAGCGGTTTGTCGCTCTTCTTTAGTATCCAAATCGAGAATTAAAGTGTCAATTGCCAATACTCTTCAGCGGAGTACTCCCGTATTACCTGATATGACTCTCGGAATTGCAGGATATGCGAAGCAGTTCACGTTTGCAATTCATCTCCCAGGGAAGGTGGTAACGATCTCGAACGGTTTGACCCTCGATCTTCTAATTCATACATGGGGTTCAGTTCATGGAATGCAAGGTATACGGTAAAAAGGATGACTTATACCATAGCAATACCTGGTTTGACTCTCGGAACGACAGGATAGATGAAGCTGTTGACTCCGCCGTTCGAATCTAAAGGACGGTGGAAAAGTTCCCGAGCGGCTGGACACTCGTTCTGATTATTCATACATGAAATTATTGTGCTCGTCACTAAAATGTCTACTAATTTGCTTCTCTGATCCAGAACTTATGCTTTCGATACAGCGGGATAGGAGAGCGGAGAGTACGGTGTACGGTAAGAAGCTTGTCGTCATAACAATTCGTAAAGTTCTCCTGCGGTCTGTCTCGCTACTTTAAAACTCATACCGCGAAGTCAGGTGTCTATTGCCAATACTGTTCGTCGGATTTTCTCCCGGAATACATGGTTTGAATTTCGAAATCACAGAATATGTGAAGCTATTGACTTAGCTGTGCGACGGTCAAAGAAAAGTAGAAACGTTTCGAACGCGTTGACTCTCGATTTTGACATTTATACACAAGAATTTGGTTTCCGCTAAAATGTCTACTAATTTGTTTCCGTGAACAATACAAGACACTCGCTTTAGCGTGTTACGTTCCCGGAATGTAAGGGATTCGGTACAAGGAATGACTTAAAACGGATTGGTAATGTTCGCCGCCAGATTGACTCGGTACTATAATATTCATACAGCCAATAAAGGTGTCTGTTAGCTATACTGTCCAGCAGATTTACAGCAGGAATACCTGCTGCGACACTCGGACGCACAGTATATGTGAAGCTATTGACATAGCTCATCGTATAACATAGAATGTAATAACGGTCTAGAACGGTTTGTCCATATGGTCATCTAATTCATATATGAAATTAGGGTGCCAGTCACTAAAATGCATACTAGTTCGTCCCTCTGATATCGAAGTTATTCTCTAGATACAGAGAGTAAGTTTTTCAGATGGTAAAGTCCTCGGTAAAACGTTTGACCTTACAGCAATTGGTAACGTTCTCAATCGAATTGACGCTCTACTTTAATATCCAAACCGTGGATTACGGTGTCTATTGCCAATTGTGCACAGGGAAATTTCTCTAGGAATGACGGGTTTGACACTCGGAGTCATAGGATATATGATGCTATTGATTTAGCCGTTCCACTCTCAAAGGGGCGGTATTGTTCTTGAACGGATTGATTCTCGACCGTCTAATTCAAGTATGAAAATAAGGTGCGCTGCTGCTCTGATATCTACTAATTTGTTACCGTAAGCACTAAGCATGACACTCGCTACTGCGGGCCAGTTCTCGGAAGGCAAGATATCCGGTAAAAAGTTTGCCTTTATATTGTTTGGTAATGTTCTGCGTCGAATTTGTTTTCTACTTTGATATTCATATCGTGAAATAAGGTTTCTATTGTCAATACTGCACAGCGCATTCTCTCCCGGAATACCTGGTTTCATTCTCGGAATAGCAGTATATGTCAAGCAATTAACTTAGCCGTTCGTCTTAAAAAGAAGTCGGTATTGTTCTCGATTGGTTTGACTCTCGATCATCTATTACATACATGAACTTAAGGTGCCGTCACTGAAATTTACACTAACGTGTTTCTCCCTACCCCCGAAGTAGTAATCCCGATACGACGGGTTATATTCTCATACGGTAAGGCTTTCGATAAAGCGGTTGACTGTGAACCAATATGTATGGTTCTACAACGGTTTGACGGTCTGCTTCACTATTCAAACAGTGGATTAAAGTGTCCATTGCCAATACTGATATTCAGAATTACTCTGGGTACACCTGGCATGACTCTCGGAATCTCAGAATATATGAAGCTATTTGCATAGCTGTTCGTCTCTCACAGAAGGTGGTATCGATCTTGAATGGTTTGACCCTCGTTCTCATAATTCATGCATGAAGTTAAGGTGCTCGTGACTGAAATGTAGACTAATTTCTTTCTCTGAATACGAAGTTATGCACTAGGAACCGTGAGATTGCTTCTCCGGAGGTGAAGTCATCTGTAATTTGATTGACCTTATGCCAATTGGCATTGATATAAAACGCTTTGTCGCTCTACTTTAATATTGTTACCGAGAATTATGGTGTTTATTGGCAGTAGAGTTCAGTGGATTTGCTGCCGTATTACCTGATATGACTCTCGAAATCACAGGATTGCTGAAGCTTCAGACCTAGCCGTTCGAATGTCATAGAAGGTGGTAAAGCTCTGGAACGGCTTGACTTTCGATCTTCTAATTCATACATGAAATAAATATGCCCGTCAATAAAATGTATACTAATGTCTTTCCCTGAGCCCAAAGTTATACTCTCGATAAGGAGGATTAGCTTCTCGAAATGTAAGGATTTCGGTATTAGGTTTGTAGCTATTCTAATGGGTAGCGGTATACAACGGTTTGACGGTCTGCTTTGATATTCATATCGTGCATTCAGTCTTATACTACCAATAGGGTTCAAGGAATTTTCGACCAGAACACCTGTCGTGTCTCAGGGAATCACGGGATAGGTGAAGCTATTGAGTTAACCGGTTGACTCTCATAGAAACTGGTAACATTTAATATTTAATATTTATGCCGTGAATTAATGTGTATAATGCCAATTCCGTTTAGCGCATGTACTCCCGGACTATCTGGTTTGACTGCCGGGATCACAGGATACGTGAAGCTATTGGCTTTGCCGTTCGAATCTAAATGAGGGTGGTAACGTTCTCGAAATGTTTGTCCATCTGTCTTCTTATTCATACATGAAATTAAGGTGTGCGACACTATAATGTTCACTAATTTGTTCCTGTGAACACAATGATATACCCTCGATACATCGGGACAGGCTTTCGGAGTGTAAGCTCTTCAGTAAGACATTTGACATTATACAAAACTGGTACCGCTCTCGAAAGATTTGGAGTTCTACTGTAATATTAAAACAGTGACTTAAGGTGTCTATTACCAATACTCATTAGCAGATTTACTCCCGGAACACCAGGCTTGACTCTCGGAATCGCAGGATAGAGTAAGCTAATGATTTAGCCGTTCGACTCTCAAAGAAGGTGGCATAGTTCTCGGACGGTCTGACCATCGATATTCCTATTAGTACAAGAAATTAAAGTGTGCGTCAGCTACAATGTCTACTGATTTGTTTTTCTGAACACAAACTTATACCCACGATATAGCGGGTTATGTTCTCGGAAGGTACGGTATCCGTCAATGAGTACGAGTCTGTGAGAGACGCACTGCTAAGTCAACACCTTCACCTATCCAGTCATTCGGAGAGTCAAAGCAGGTATTCCAGGAGTACATACGCTGGAGAGTATTGTCAATAGAAGCCTTAAATCGTGGTTTGTATAGTAAAGTAGAACGTCAAACCGTTGTAGATGTTATTTATTGGTACAGAGTCAAACATTTTCGGATACGCCAACCTTCGGAGAAGCTAACCCGCCGTATCCAAAGTGTATCTTCGTGTTCAGAGGAAGAAATTGGTAAACATTTTTGTTATGGCCACCTGAATTTCATTTTGGAGAAGAAGAAAGAGGGTCAAGGCGCTCGAGAACGTTACCACCTTCTTTGAGAGACGAACGGCATAGTCACTAGCTTCACCTATCCAACGATTCGCAGAGTCAAGCCCGGTATTCCAGGAGTAAATCCGCTGAACATTATTGGCAATAGAAACATTATATCAGGGTATGAATGTTAACTGTATGGAATCAAACCGTTTGAGAACGTTACCAATTTGCATGACGTCATACTCCTTATCGCATACCTTACCTTCTGAGAAAATAACCCGCTGCATCGGGAGTATAGCTCCGAGTTCAGAGAAACACATTAGTATCCATTTTTGTGATGGAGGCCATAATTTTATGTATAGTTTAGAAAACCGAGGGTCAAACCGTCCTAGAACGTTGCCACCTCCTGTATGGGCCCCACAGCTCCGCCAATGGCTTCACCAATCCTATGTCTTCCAGAGACAATTCAGGAATTTCGCGACAAAGGCCGAAATCCAGTATTGGAACTAGACAAGCTAAGTCACGTTATATATATTAAAGTACAGATTGAGACCGTTGTAGAACGAAGCATATTGCAATAGTGTCAAAAATTTTTCATATGACCTTACCCTCCGAAAATCTATCCCGCTGCATCGATAGTATATTACTGTGTTCAGAGGGACGAATTGGTATATGTTATAGTGACGTGCACCGTAATTTCATGTATGAATTAGAAGATCGATGCTCCAACCGTTAGAGAACGATAACTCCTTATTTGGGAGTGGAACGGCTAAGTCGATCGCTTCACATATCCTGCGGTTCCGACATTCAAACGAGATATTAGGGCTGTAAATCCACTGAACGGTATTGGCAATAGACTCATTCATTCGCGGTATTAATATTACCGTGAAGAGCCAAAGCGTCGGAGAATATTACTAATTCATATATAGTCATTCCTTTTCCGAATTCCTTATCTGCCGAGAACACAACTCGCTGTAGCTAGTGTCATGCTTAGTGCTCACGGTAACAATTGAGTAGAAATTACAGCAGAACCACGCCTTATTTTCAAATATGAATTAGAAGATCGAGTACCAAACCATTCAGGATCGTTATCACCTTCTTTCAGAGTCGAACGGCTAAGTAAATAGCTCCACTTATCCTGTGAATCCGATAGTCAAAACAGATATTCCGGGAGTATATGCGCTGCACATAATTGGCAATAGACACCTCAATTCACAGTTTGAATACCGAAGCAGGCCGACAAGCCGTTGTAAAACGTTACCTATTCGTATAGAGTAGAACAATTTATCAAAAGCCGTACTATCCCAGAGCTAATCAGCAGCATCGAAAGTGAAACATCGGGTGTAGAGAAGCATGATAGTATATGCGATAGTCACAGGCACCTTAATTTCGTGTATGAATTAGAAAATCCGTGGTCAATACTATCGAGGGCGTTGCCACCTTCTTTGAGAGTTGAACGGCTAAGTAGTAGCTTCACCTGTCCTGTGACTACGAGAATAAACCAAGTATTCCGGAAGTAAATTCGCTCAAAATTATTTGCAATGGACATCTTATTTCACCGTGTGAATATTAAATTATAGTGTCAATCCGTTCCAGAACGTTACCAACGGGTATAAAGTCAAACACTTTAGAGATGGCCATACCTTCGGAGAAACGAACCCGCCGTTTCAACACTATAACATCGTGTTCAGAGAATGAAATTAGTCCTCATTTTAGTGACGGGCACCTTAACTTCATGTATCAATTAGAACATCGTTTGACAAACCTTTCGAGAACGTTAACACCATCAGTGAGAGACGAGCGGGTAAGTCAATAGCAGCACCTATCCTGTGGTTCCGAGAGTCACGCTAGACATATCAGGAGCATATCCGCTGAACAGTATTCGCAATGGACTCCTTAATTCACAGTTGGAATATGGTAGCGGAGCGTCAAACCGCTTGAGAAAAGTAACCAGTGGGTATAGATTCAAACGTTCTGCCGAAGACATTACCATCCGAGAAACTGTCACGCGCTTCCGTGGGTATAACTTCGTGTTCAGATGAACGAATCTGCATACATTTCAGTGACGGGAACCGTACCTTCATGTACGAATTAGAGGATCGAGGGTCAGACCGTTCGAGAACGTTACCACCTTTTGTGGGAGGCGAACGGCTAGGTCAATAGCTTCACCAATCATGCGATTCCGCCAGTCAAACCAGGTATTTCGGGTGTAAATCCGCTGAACAGTATTGAGAATTGACACCATGATTCATGGCTGCAGGGAGTAGCTTGCTTCGTGCTGAGAGAAACAGATTAGTATTCATTTCAGTGACGGCCTCCTTAACTTCATGTATGAATTAAAAGATCAGCATCAAAACTTTCGAGACCGTTACCACGTTCTATGAGATTCGAAAGGCTATGTCAATAGTTCCCCTCCCTGTCATTCCGTGGATAATACCAGGTATTCGTAGACTAATCTGTTGAACAGTGTTGGCAGTGGACAGCTTATTTCACTGTATGATTATTATAGCAGAGCATCAAACCGTTGTAGAGCTTTACCTATACATATAGAGACAATCCTTTTACCGAGAACCTCTCCTTCCGCGAACCTAACCCGTTGTATCGAGAGCGTAACTTCGTGTTCAGTGATACAAGTGCGTCTAGATTTTAGTGGCGGGCACCTTAGTATCATGTGTGAATTCGCAGATCCAGTGCCAAACGGATCGAGGTCGTTACCAACTTCCTAGGGAGTAGAACGGCTAAGTCAATAGCTTCACCTATTCCATCATTCCAAGAGCCAAACCATGTATTCCGGGAGTAAATCAGCTGAACAGTATTGACTGTCGACACCATAATTCACGGTTTGTTTATTAACGTAAAGCGTCAAGCTATTCCAGAACGTTAACTATTCCTATAAGATCATTCTTTTTACCGAGTAGCTTACCCTAAGAGATACTAACACGCTGTAGCCAGTGTCTTACTTATGGTTCATGGAAACAAATTAGCAGTCATATTAGCGGACGGACGTCATATTTTTGTGTATGAATATCAACATCGAGAGTCGAAGCGGTGGAGATCGTTACAACCATCCGTGAGTGACGAACGGCTAAATCAATAGCTTCACCTATCCTGTGATTCCTTTATTCAAACCGGCATATTGGGTGTAAATCGACGGTAACGTATTAGACTTATTCACCCTACTTCACGGTATGAATATTAAAGTACAAAGTCAAACCGCTGTAGAACGTTACATATTCCGACAGATTTAACGTCTTACAGATGGCCATACCTTCCGAGAGGCTAACCCGCACGATCGAGAGTATAACTGCGTGCACAAAGAAGCAAATTAGTATACATTTTAGTGACCGGCACCATAATGTCAAGTATCAAATATAAGGATTGAGTGTCAAACAGTTCGAGAACGTTACCACCTTAATTGAGGATCGATCGGCAAAATCAATAGCTTCTCCAACCCTGCAACTCGGATAGCACAACCTTGTTTTGCGGCAGGAAGTCCGCTGTACAGTGTTGGTAATAGACACATTAGTACACGGTTTGGACATTAAATTAGAGCCTCAAACCGTTTGTGATCGTTACAACTTGCTACCATGTAATTCCTTTTACAGGATACCTTACCTTCCGAGAACCTAACCCTCTGTAGCGAGCGTTTTGCTTATCGTTCACGCAATAAAATTGGTAGACATAGTAGATGTGAAGCACCACATTTTCATGAATAAATATCGTAATGGAGAGACAAGCGGTTCGGGAAATTTGTCACTTTGTTTGAGATTCGTAAGGCTAAGTGCATGGCTTCACCGCTCCAGTGATTCCCAGAGTCAAACCAGGTATGCCGGGAATAAATGCGCTAAACAGAGTTGGCAACAGACACATTAATTCACGGTATGAGTATTAAAGTAGGAGGTCAATCCGACGGAGAACATTACCAAATGGCACGCAGTCAAGCTTTTTACAGGATACCTGGCCTTCCAAGAACCATACCCGCTGCAGCACGTGTCATTCATAGTGCTCACGGAAACAAATGGGCAGACATTATAGCAGAAGAACATCCTATTTACATGTATGAATAGAATAATCGAGAGTCTATCCGTTCGATGTCGGTCCCACCACCGTTGAGATTCGAAAGGCAGAGTCGATAGCTGCACCTATGCCGTTATTCAGAGAGTCAAACCTGGTACATCAGGATTAAGTCCGCTGAACGATATTGGCAACAGATACCATTATTCACGTTCTGAATATAACAGTAGAAGGTCAATCCGTTGAAGAACATTACCAATTTGTATACAATCATTCCTTATACCGAACGCATTACCTTCCTAGAACCTCTCCCGCTGTGGCGAGTGTCATGCTTAGTCCTCACGGAAACAAATGAGTAGACATTATAGCAGATGCACACCTTATTTTCATATATGAATCAGAAGATTGAACGTCAATCCGTTCGAGATAGTTACCACCTTCATTGAGCGTCGAACGGCTGAGTCAATTGCATTACCTATAGTTGAGAATCCGAGAATAAATCTGGTATTCCAGGAGTAAACGCGCTGAACATTATTGGAAAGAGACACCGTAATTAACGGCATGAATATTAAGGTTGAGAGTCAAGCAGTTGATGAACAATACCAATTGGTATAAAGTCATTCTCTTAACCTATACCTTGCATTCCGAGGATGCAATCCGTCGTAGCGGTTGTCTTGCATCGGGTTCACAGGCACGTAATAGTAGTCATTATACCAGGCGATTACCATAATTTCATGTATCAATAGGAAGATTGATGGTCAAATATTTCGAGAGCGTTACCATCATCATCGAGATTCAAACTTCTTCGTCAATGCCCTCACCTACCCTGTAATATCGAGGGTCAAATCAGGTATTCCGCGAGTATATCTGCTGTTCAGTATGGACATTGGGCACACTATTTCACGGTATAAATATTAAAGTACACAGTCATACCAGTGTAGCACGTTACCAGTTGATATAGTAGACTCGATCTTTTTACAGAAGGCCTTACCTTCGAGAAGCTAACCCGCTTTCCGAGAGTATAACTTCGTGTTCGAAGAGGCAAATTAGTATGCGTTTTAGAGACGTGTATCTTCACACCATGTGTGAATTCCACGACGCAGGATCAAACCACTCGATAAGGTGACCACCTTCTTTATGATTCGATCAGCTAACAGAATAGCTTTTTCGTGAGTCGAACTGAAAAATCAACATTTCCACCTATCCTGTTATTCGGAGCGTCAAACCAGGTAGTGGGGGACTAAGCCGCTGAACTGAATTGGCCATATACACCTTAATTCACGGTATAAATATTAAAGCAGACCGTCTTTCTATTATAGGCTGTTATCTATTCCTTTAAAGTCAAACCTTTTACCGACGGCATTCTCTTCCGAGAATCTGACCCGCTGTATCGAGTTTATAACTTCATGGTGAAAGAAACATATTACTATACAATTTAATGACGGGCACCTTATTTACATACACGAATAGAAACATCATGAGAAAAACATTTCGAGAATGTAGCCACCATCATCAACAGCCGAACGTCTAAGATAACAGCCTCACCTCTCCTGTGATCCCAAGAGTTAACCAGGCAATTCGCGTCTGAACCTGCTGCGTATTATTGGCATGAGGCATGCAATTTTACGGTATCAATAGTAAAGAAGAGAGTCAAGCGTTGTAGCACGTTTCCGATTGCTCCATAGCCCGACTTTTTCAGCAGGCCTTATTTTCTGAGAAGCAAACCCCCTGTATCGAGATTATATATTCTTGTTCAGAGAAGCCAATTTGTATACATATTAGTGACGGGCACATTAATTCCATGCATGAATAAAATGATCGAGCGTCAAACCGTTCGCGAACGTTACCATCCCCTTTGCGAGTCGATAGGCTAAATCAATAGCTTCAGCTATCCGGTGATACCGAGAGACAAACCTATTATTTCGGGAGTAAATCCGCTCATCAGTATTGGCATTGGACTTCTATATCCGCGGTTTGAATATTTAAGTAGAGCATGATACCGCTTGAGATCCTTAGCAGTTGGTATCGAGTCAAACGTAGTACCGAAAACCTTACCATCCGCGAACCTCAACGGCTCCATCGACAGTACGCGTTCGTGTTCAGAGAAAGAAATTAGAATTCATTTCAGTGACGGCCGCCTTAACTTCATGTATGAATAAGAAGATCGAGGGGCATACGGTTTGAGGAAGTTACCACCATTTTTGAGAGACTCACAGCTATGTCCATAGCTTCACCTTTCCTGTGATGCCGAGAGACAAATGAGGTGACCTGGAGTAAATCCGCTGAAGAGTGTTGGCAATATACACACTAATTCACTGTATGAATATTAACTTAGGGAGACAATCCGTCGGAGAACATTACCAATTCGAATACAGTCATACTTTTTAACGAATACCTTGCCGTCGGAGAAAACAACCCGCTGTAGCGAGTGTCCTGCTTAATGTTCTCGGACACATATTATTAGACATTTTGGCAGACGAACACCACATTATCGTGTATACATTTAAATACCGAGTGTCGATGCGTTCGAGAATGTTGCCACCTACTTTGAGAGCCGAACGGTTAACGCAATAGCTTGACCTATAGTTTGATTCCGAGAGGCATGTCAGGAATTTCGGGAGTACGTACAGGTCTGTACAGTATTGGAATATGAAACTGAATGCAAGTTACAAATATCAAAGCAGACCGTCATCCCGTTGCAGACCGCTACCCATTACTATTCGGACAAACTTTTTACCTATGACCCAAACTGAAGAGAATAGATAACATTCACGTTATGAATAGTAAAGTAGAGCGTGAAACCGTTTGAGAGCATTGCGCGTGAAACCTGTCGGAAACGTTACCTATTGGTAAAGTGTGTATTAGAGAAACACATTATTGTAGCTTTCACTGATGGGCACCATAATATCTCGTATAAATATGATGATCACGAGACAATCCGTTTGACTACAATATCTGCACCTTTGAGAGTCGCACAGCCAAGTCAATAGCGTCACCTCTCCTGTGACACTTAGAGTCAAACCAAGTATTCCAGGATTAAATCGAGTGAACAGTATTTGCAAGTCACACCATAACTCTCGACATGAATATTACAGTTGAGAGTCAAACCGTCGGAGAACATTTCTAATTGGTATAATGTAATGTTTTAACTAATACCTCACCTTCTTGGAACGAAACCAGACTGTAGCGAGTGACTTGCTTAATGCTCACGGAAGCAAATTAGAAGAGATTTATCATGCAGACACCTTATATTCATCTGTGAATAAGAAGATCGAGGGTCAATCCGTAGCAAGTACGTTAGCACCTTATTCGAGATTCGAACTGCTGAATCCATAACTACATCTCTCCTGTGATACCGAGAGCTAAACCTGGCAGTCCGTAAGTAAATCCACTGAACCGTATTGGCAACTGACACCCTGGCCCACGATAAACATATTAACGTACAGAGTAAAACGGATGTAGAAAGTTACTGCCTGGTATAGTGTCAAGCATTTGACCGAAGGCCTCACCTACCGAGAACCAACCACGCTGTATCGAGAGTAAAACATCGTGTGCAGAGAAACAAATTTGTATAATTTTTAGTGAAGCGCACGATAATTGCAAGTATGAATTAGAATATCGAGGGGCAAACTATCCCAGAAAGTTACAAGCATCTTGGGGTGTCGCACAGCTAGGTCAATAACCTCACCTATCCTGTGTTACCGAGGGTCAAACCGGGTATTCCGGGATTATATCCACTGACAGTTATTGGCCACTGGCACCCTAATTCATGGCATGAATATTAAAGATGAGAGTCATATCATCGGAGAACATTACGATTTGTCATAAAGGAATTCTTTTATCGACTACCTTACATTCCTTGAACATAACCTGCTGCAGCGAGTGCCCTGCATAGTGCTCTCGGAAACAAATTAGTAGACATTTTAGAAGACGCAGATTTCAATGTTATGTATCAGTACGAAGGTCGAGGTTCTAACCATCCGAGAACGTTATCACCTTCCTCGAGATTCGAACGGCTGAGACAATTCCATCACCTATCCTGTGATTCCGAGAGTCGAACCAGGAATAACGGGAGTGAATCCGAAGAACTGTATTACCTATAGAAACATTAATTCACGATTTTAATATTAAAAAAAAAGTCATACCGTTTCAGAGCGTTACAAATTGGTATATAGTCGAAAGTTTTACCAATGACCTTACCTTCCGCGAACCTCACCGGCTTCATCGAGAGAATAAGTTAGTGTTCAGAGAAGGAAATAAGTATTTACATTAGTGACGGGCACATTTTCCACGTGTATGAATTGGAAGATCGAGGGACAAAGCGTTCGAGAACGATACCACGTTCCGTGAGATTCGAAAGGCCAAGTCAGTAGCTTCAGCAATCCTGTGTTTGCAAGAGTCAAACCAGGTTTTCAGGCAGCACATACGCTGAAGGATATTGGCAATGGATACCTTAATTCACGGTATAACTGTTTAGGTACTGAGTCAAACAGCCGGAGAACATTATCAATTGAAACAAAGTAATTTTACGTACCCAACATCTCACCTTCCGAGATCCTATCCCGCTCTAGCGAGTGTCTAGCCTATTGTTCACGGAAACAGATTACTACACATGCCAGCATACAGGTACCACATTCTCATGTATAAATGTCAAAATCGAGAGTCAACCCGTTAGAGAAAGGTACCACTCTCTTTGGGAGTCCAAACGCTAAAGGAATAGCTTCACTTATCCTGTGATTCCGAGAGTCAAACCAGGAGTTCCAAGTGTATGTCCGCCGAATAGTATTGATAACAGGCACCTTAGTTGACGGTTTGAATATTAAAGTAGGGTGTCAAACCGTTACAGAATATTTCCAATTCGTATTAAGGTCATTCTATCTACCGAATACACTTCTTTCTGAAGACTTAACACGCTGTGGCGAGTGTCTCGCTTATTGATCACAGAAACAAGTTAGTAGACATTTTAGCGTACGGACTCCACATTTTTGTGTATAAGAATCAACATCGAGAGTCAAATAGTTCGAAAACATTACCACCTTCCTGGAGCGTCGTACAGCTACGTCAATCCCTTCACACATCCTGTGATTCCGAAAATCAAACCAGATATTTCGGGAGTTAATGTGAGCTACACAATTGGCAATAGTCACTTCAATCACGGTTTGAATATTAAAGCAGGCCGCTGTGCCGTTCTATAACGATACCTATAGTCGTAGGGTCAAACTTCGTACAGAATGCCATACCCTCCGAAAATACCAATTCATACATGAAATTAAAATGCCCGACACTAACGTGTATACTCTATTGCACCACTGAGAACCTTGTTATACCGACGATACAGCGCTTTATGCTTTCGGAGGGTGTTACGGGAAAATTCGTGACAAGTATTGCACTGGAATATACAAGGACGGCTCATCAAGCTTGGTGGAAGCGATCCTTTCTAGAAGAAACTAGGTTTCGTATATTAATACCTATTCCGTAATATAAGTGTAATTCAGATATTGAACACTATTAAATATTTAACGTTGGTTTTCAGGATATTTATACGAATGCAGATACGTTCTGTTTGAGGTATAACGTGGAACTGATATAGTCGTTTCTGTTCGGATTTTACATTATCATTTTCTGGTTGAGTAGATGGTTAGTCTCATGTGTTGACTGGTTTGGGCTAATTTTTCTACGGTTCATATCTGAGCGGTTTCCGGTAATGTGATGGTTAAATTTTGGTTAATTCTGTTACGATTGTTGTCTGGTCGGTTTCCGGTGATGCGTAGGCTGGATTATGGCTGGCGTCACACGGTGATGCGTTGGCTGGATTTTGGCTGGAGACACAACGGAAACGTCACCTATAAAATGTTTGACTTTATGTCAATTGGAAATGATCTCTAGCGGTTTGTCGCTCTGCTTTAGTATGCAAATCGTGAATTAATGTGTCTATTGCTAACCCCTATCAGCGGATAGACTCCCGGAAATCCTGGCTTGTCTCTCGGAATAACAGGAAAGGTGAAGATATTGACTCTGCCGTTCGAATCTCATAGAATGTGGTAAAGGTCTCGAAAGGTTTGACACTCGATCTTCTTATTCATACATGAATTTAAATTGCCAGTCACTAAAATTTACGCTAATTTGCTACTCTGAACACAATGTTATACTCTCGATACAGCGGGTGTGTTTCATGGAAGGTCAGTTATTCGGTAAAAAGTATGACTTTGTAGCATTTGGTTATGTTCTCCGATGGCTAGCCTCCCTAGTTTAATATTCATACCGTTAATTAAGGTGTCTATAGCCAATAACTTGTGTGGCTCCCGTAATCAACGGATACGCGAAGGTATTGCGCCAGCTATGGGACTCGCAAAATGTCGGTAACCTTGTTGAAAGGTTTTACACGCGATTTTCTTAATCATACCTGAAATTGAAGTGCATGTCACTAATATGTATACTAATTTGCTTCTCTGGACACCATGATATTCTCTATATACAACGGGATATGTTCTCCGATGGTAAGGCCATCTGTAAAAAGATTGACAGTATAACAGTATGTAACGTTCTACATCTGCTTGACATTGTACTTTAATATTCCAACCGTGGATGGATTGACCTCGAATGGATTGACCATCGACATTCAGATTCACTCATGAAGATAAGGTTCCCGTCACTGAAATGTATACTACATGGCTTCTCTCTACGCGAAGTCATACTCACAATACGGCGTGTTATCATCTCGGATGGTATGGCGTTCGTTAAAGCGTTTTACTATATACCAATTGTTAACGCTTTGACGGTATATATTTAATATTCAAACCGTGTACTAGGTGTTTGATGGCAATAATGTTCAGCGGATTTACTCATGGATTACCTGGTTTGTCTCTCGGAATCGCAGGATAAGTGAAAATACTTATTTAGCTGTGCGACTCTCAAACATGTTGATCACGTTCTGGAACGCGTTAACTCTCGACGTTTATATTTATACAAAAGAATGTGGTGTCCGTCCGCTGAAATGTCTACGAATTTGTTTCCCTGAACAATAAGCAATGCTCTCGCTACAGCGTGTTAGGTTCCCGAGGTAAGGTACTCAATTGAAAGAATGCCATAAAATGAATTGGTATCGATCGCCGACGGTTTGACTCTCTACTGTAATATTCATTCAGTCAACTAAGGTGTCTGTTGCGAATACTGTTGTGCGGATTTAATGCTGGAATACCAGGCTTGACGCATGGAATTATAACTATGGTTGAAGCTTTTGACACAGCCTTTCGAATGTAGGGGAAGGTGGAAACGTACTCGAAAGGTATAACACTAGATCTCCCAATTGATACATGAAATTATGATGCTCATCTCTAAAATGTATACTAATGTCTTTATGTGACTACGAAGTCATACTCTCGATACAGCTGATTTGGCTGCTGAGAATGTAATGCTGTCGGTAAAAAGTTTGACTTTATTCACATTGTTTAAGTTATACATGGTTTGGCTTTCTACTTCAATATTTATACAGTGAATTATGGTGTCCCATGTCAATACTGTTCAGCGCGTTAATTCACGGCATTCCTGGATCGGCCCACGGAATCACAAGATAGGTGAAGCTATGGACATAGACGTTCGCCCCACAACGAAGATTATAATGTTCTCAAACGCTTCGATCCTGGATCTTAAATTCAATACATGGAATTACGGTGCCTGTGAGTGAATTGTATAATAATTTCTTTCTCTGTACACGAAGTTATGCTCTCGATGCAGCGGGATAAGTATTCGTCAGGTCAGGCCTATGGTACAATGTTTCACACTATACCAATAGGTGACGATCTTGCATGGATTGGCCCTGTACTCCAATATTTATACCGTGGTATAGTGTGTTCAATGCCCATACTGATCAACAGATTTCTCCGGGAATACCTGGCTTGACTCTCGGAATCGCAGGGTAGGTGTAACCACTGACTCAACCGTTCTAGTCTCAAAGAGGGTGGAAACGTTCTCGAACGGACTGACATTCAATTTTGCTATTCGGGCATGAAATTACGGTGTCCGCCTGCTAAAATGTCCACTGATTTGTTTCTGTTACCAACGAGCATGACACTCCCTACAGCGGCTTAATGTTATCGGCATGAAAGGTATTTGGCAAGAGGACTGACTTTATGCGAATTGGTTATGACCTCCGGTGGATTATCGCTCTACTATAATATTCAAACAGTGAATTAAGGTGTATGTTGCCAACACTGTACTGGGAGTTTACTCCCGAAGTACCTGGTATGAATCTCGGAATCATAGGATAGATGAAGCTACTGGCTCACCCGGTCGACTCTCAATGAAGGTTGTAACATTCCGGAACAGTTTGCTTCTCGATCTTATAGTCCAGAGATAAGAGATCAATTCCTACATGAAATTAAGGTGTCCGTCCCAAAAAGGTAAGTTAATTTGTTCCTCTGAACTCGATGTTATACTCTCGAAACAACGGATTATGCTTTCGGTTGGTGTGGTCATCTGTGAGACGTTCCACTTTATACCAACTGTTGTCGATCTCAAAATTATTGGCGCTCTAATTTGGATTGAAGCCGTGAATTAAGGTGTCTATGTCCAGTACTGTACAGTGCACTTAATTGCGTAATACCTGAGTTGACTCTCGGAATTACAGGATAGGTGAACCTACTGACTTAGCCGTTCTACTCGCATTGAAAGTGGTGACGATCTCAAACGGTTTGAAAATCGACATTCTAATTCATACATGCACTTTAGGTGCCGTAACTGAATAGTATACAGATGTGTTTCTATAAGCACGAAGTTATACTCTCAAGATGGCTGGTTAGCTTCACGGACGCTAAGGCATTCAGTAAAACGTTTGACTTTACAGGAACTGGTAACGTTCTCGGACGGTTTGACTCTCTACATTAATATTCAAACCGCGAATTATGACGTCTATTGCCAATACTCGGCAGCGGACTTACTCCAGGAATATCAGGTTTAACACTCGGAATGGCAGAAGAGGTGTAGCTATAGACTATACCGTTCGTCTCTCACAGAAGGTTGAATCGTTCTCGAGTGGCCTAACAGTCGATTTTCTAATTCGTACATGGAGTAAGGTGCCGTTACTGAAATGAATACTAACATCTTTCTCTGAGCACGAAGTTATACTCTCGTTTATGCTGGTGAGTTTCGCGGAAGGTAAGGACTCCGGTGAAACGTTTGACTTTATGGCAATTGGTAACGTTCATCAACGGTTTGACGCTTCACTTTACAATTCAAACCATACATTAATGTATCTATTGACGATACGGTTCAGCGGATTTAATCTCGGAATACCGAGATCAAAGTACACCCTACAGGATGATAGGTTCGCGGAAGGAAACGAATTCGAAGAAAAGAATGACTCTATACCCATTGGCAACGTTCTCGAGCGGTTTTAACGACGACCTTCTAATTCATACATGAAGTGGTGGTGCCCACCACTGAAATTAAAATTAATTTCTTTCTCTGATCACGAAGATATACGTTCGATGAAGCCTGTGATTGTCGCGGATGGTACGGCCTTCTACAAAACGTTTGATTTTATACCAATTGATAACGATCTGAATCGGTTTGATTCTAACTGTTTTAATATTCAAACCGTTATTTGAGGTGTATATTGGCAATAGTGATCAGCGGATTTGCTCCCGGGACACCTGGTTATATTTTCGGAATCACTGGATAGGTGAAGATATTGTCATCGCCGTTCTTCACTGACAGACGCTGGTAACGTTGTCGAACGTTTTGGCACTCTACCTTCTAATTCATAAATGGAGTTAAGGTGTCCGTCACTAAAATGTGTGCTAGTTTGCTTCTATGAACACGAAGTCATGCCCTCGATTGTGCGGGTTAGCTTCTCGGTATGTATGACCATCTGTAAGAAGTTACCTCTGTAAGAATAGGTAACGTTCTACAGCGGTTTGACTCTGTACTTTAATATTCATACCGTGAATTAGGGTGTCTCATGCCAATACTGCACGGCGGATTAACTCCCGGAATACCTAATGTGACTCTCGGAATCACACTATAGGCTGAAAATATTGACCTTGCCGTTCGATTCTCAAAGATGGTGGTAATGTTCTCAATCGCTTCGACCAACGATATTCTAATACATACATGAGCTTGATGTTCCGCCATTATTATTTAAGCTAATGCGATTCTCTAAGCCCGACGTAATACTCTCGATACGGCGGGTTAGATTCTCGGACGGTAAGGCTTTCGGTAATGCGCTTGACTCTATACCAATAGGTATCGTTCTACAACGGTTCGACGGTCTGCTTTAAAATTCAAACCCTGAGTTAAGGTGTCTATTGCCAATACTGCACAGGGCAGTTCCTCCCGGAATACCTTGATATAGACAGCTTAATTCACGGTGTGAATATTATAGTATTCAGTTATGGAGAGTAATATGCCGTGTTCAGGGAAACAATAACATATATTTTTGCGATGGCCACCAATATTTCATATATGACTTGGAAGATCGAGAATCAAACCGCTGCAGAAAGTTACCACATTCATTGAGAGTCGAAGGGCTGTGTCAATACCTTCAACTATGCTGTTGTTAGGGAGTCAAACCAGGTATTACGTGTCTAAACCTGCTATATGGTATTGGCATTAGACTCGCAATTTCACGGTATGTATTTTAAGGTACGAATTCAAAGTGATGTAAAACGTTACCAATTGCTCTATAATCCGACTTTGTTATGCAGGCCATATTTTCCGAGAAACCAACCCGATGTGCCGAGAGTATAACTTCGTGCTCAGAGAAACACATTATATAGCTTTCACTGATACCGGTATCCTGTGATACCGAGAGTCAAACCAGGTATTCCGGGAGTAGATCCATAGTACAGTATTGGCAATAGACACCCTGGCTCAAGATATACATATTAACGTACAACGTCAAACCGTTGTAGAAAGTTACTAATTGGTATAGTGTGAAACATGATACCGAAGGCCGCACCCACCGAGCAATAAACAGGCTGTATCGAGAGTATAACATCGTGTTCAGTAACATGAATTAGTATACGTTTTAGCGACGAGCAAATTAATTTCATGTACGAATTAGGTGATCGAGGTTCAAGCCGTTCGAGATCGTTAGCACCTTCTTTGAGAGTCGAGCTGCTAAGTCAATAGATACTTGTTCCTGTTGTTTCGAGAGACAAACCAGCTATTCCGGTAGTAAAACCTCTGAAATGTATTGGCAATGGACACTTTAATTCACGGAATCAATGATAAAGTAGATTGTCAATCTGTTTCAGAACGTTACAAATTGTATTAAAGTCATATGTCTTACAGAAAGCAATACCGCCCGAGAAGCTAACCCGCTGTGTCGAGAGTATAACTTCGTGCTTAGAAAAACACAATAGTATACATGTTAGTGACGGGCAGTTTATTTTGATGTATGAACAACAAGAATGAGGTTCAAACCGTACGGGAACAATACCATCTTCTTTGAGAGTCATACGGGCATGTAAATAGCTTGACCTATCCTGTAATTTTGAGAGACAAACCAGATATAACAGGAGTAAATCCGCGGTACAGTATTACCTTTAGCCAGCCTATTTCAGGGCATAGATGTTAAAGTCAGAGGCACACCGAAGTTGAACGTTACCTGTTGGTATGGTGTCAAATTTTTGCATAAGGCCATACATTCCGAGGTCCTACACCTTTGTACGTAGAGTATAACCTCGTGATCAGTGACACAAATTAGCTTTCACGTCAGTGACGCGCACCGTAACTTCATGTATGAATTAGAAAACGGAGTGTCAAACGTTTCGAGAACTTTCCTACCTTCTTTGTGAGTCGGACGGCGAAGTCAATATCTTTACCAATCCAGTGATTCTTATAGCTAAACCAGGTATTCGTGGAGTAAATCCGCTGTACTTTGTTGGTACTGGACACGATATTTCGGGGTATACGGATTCAAGAACAGATTCATATCATTGAAGTACATTACGTATTGCATACAATCAATCTTCTTACCGAAGGCCTTACCCTAAGTGAAGCTAACCCTCTGCGTCCAGAGT